>NC_135498.1:157341960-157540023 GCF_052857255.1 Amblyomma americanum | reverse complement strand
ATGTGGCTGGTCACATGAGCACAAGAGTCGTGAACATCTAAAACAGCGGCCATGGCCGACACAGCACTGACCCTTGCAGCAGTGGCACTTGTGCCCCTACTGTAGCGTCCCCACTGCAAGAGACGCAAGATGCTCATGGTATGATTTTTGTGCGTTTCTTTTTAAACTTTGCTGACAACTTTTTCTCTTCATCTAACAAAAACTGCCCTTCACACTGTATGGTTCTCAGCTTATATCACATTGTCGAAGCACACCTGTGACAAGAAGAAAACATGCTGGTCAATGTGCCTCCACGTGGACTTGTTGCTAAAAAAACCTGCCACACGACACGAGTACCTCGTGTGCTCCTTGTGTAGTGGCTAGGAGATACGAGTGTCTCCAAGCCATGCAGCATAAGCATTATCAGTTATGCCATGCCAGGCCGTTTAACCAGCGAGCAGCATGCAAGCCGATACCTCGTGCATTGTGCTCATGTATGCAGTGAAATGGGTGTGCTTATGACAATTGATGCACAGCTGTTTTGGTATGTAACGTCTGGTGCTCATATTTTCTGTGTATTTTCTTTTATTTGGTGTCTAGTGCATTATCGTACCAGTTCGACGTTTTTGCTTGGAGTATAAGTTCTAGTTATGGTACATCGAAAATTGTAGTTTTTTCACGTGCCTCAGTTTTACAGCCATGTTTAGTTTTCACGATTCTAAGTCTATTTTTCATGTCTGGTTTTCACGATTTTCAATTTTTTTCTTTTTTGCTCGTATGCTGTAAGAGCGCAGCAAACTATTGGCATTCCTTTCTTCCCTCTTGTTCAGCAGTTGTACCGGTCGCATACCCATTTCTATGGGTTACTACTTTTTTAGCATTCCACTTTTAATTCGTATTTGTGTCGTGCTATGATATTGGCTAATATCTTTGCAGAAGCTGACTGGCAAGAGCACGAGCTCAGCCTGGATGACTTCATGGATGCAGCACATGAGCCAAGCCTGGGCCTGCACCAACTCGGAAAACATCAGGCGAGCCTGCAACCCATGCATCGTGCTTGCTTGCAAGTGGTGCTGCAGCAGAACCCCCAGCTGTAGTCCCACAGCCACGCAAGCGCAAAAGTACTACCTTTGGTGAGGCAGAGTTGCAGGCTCGCTTGGTGGGAGTTGAAGATGAAGACAAGCGTAAAAGAAGAGCACCTTCTGCGAAAGAGGTTGTTGAGAGCTCAACTGGACCAACAAAAGCATAAGAAGCAGCTCTTCGAGCTCAGTTTAAAAATATAGAAGGTGAAACTAGACCTTCTGTTCGCAAAAACTGCCCTTTTGACTGGAGAACAACTGAAATAAGCAGTTCATTGTTTTGGTCTGTCGTCTCACGAGGAATACTGCTGGATTTGGGGCCATTTCAGTGACTGTCCCTAGCTTTAGCGTGCAAATGGGCTCACTAGTGAGTGCACAGCCAGACGTCTGGAAAAACAGGCTGTTAGCACATTGTGTTGCCCTAATGCTCCTCTACTGCGATAGACAGTTTAGTGTTAGACGGTTGAAGTCTGGCAATTAGGAGAGTCAATTAGTTAGGAATAGTCAGATTAGTACAATGAATGCGGATGACAGAAAAGCATGACAACGCATGCGCTGAAGCCGGTGCATGTGCTGTAATTCTTTTCTTTCATCCATGTTCATAGAATTGATTTGTTTGTGCCTTTATTTATAGACACATACGACGCAGCGCAGCTCCTTCATTTTGCTGAAGCTTTGCTTGCGATTCCTTCATGCGAGGAACATAAATCACCAGCTGCAGTTAATGAGTTAAAGAGCTGTGTATGATATGTTTGGTTTCCCCATCTTCATATCTATTCTTTCTTTTGCTTGTACACTCTAAAACCAGAGAAAATTATCTGCATTCCTTCCTTCTCTCGTTTTGCAGTTCAGCCTATTCCATACCTGTTTTCACGGGTTACTATTCATGACATCCCACTCTTTATTGGTGTTGGTGCTGCTTCTCTGCAGCAATACTCAGCAATAAAGGTGCGTTGTGATATGAAAATAGCCAACAACTTTGCAGAGGCTGACTGACGAGATCATTTATTGAGTCCAGGCGATGACTTGCACATGGCACAAATTGAGCCAAACATGGAATATGCAGCTGAAGAGACTTCAGGTGGGCCTGCAGCCATATATCCATGTTGCCCGCAACACAATTGCACTGTGTGCTCTTGCCCTATGTGGTCTAACCCCGAGTTGTCCAACCGCCAGTGGATCCCAGAGGTGCCGCAGGCAAGAAAGCGCAACAGCACTGCCTTTGGAGAGGCAGAGCTTGAGGCTTGGTTGCTGGGGCTTGCTCGGGAAAAGAAAGGAGTATGTGCTCGATATGAAGTTGTTAAGTGGGCAGCTGGAGCAGCAGGAACTCACAATGGAAATAAAAAAGGCAAACTCCAGCTCCTGCCGATGAAAATTGAACTCTCACAGGGAGAGAAAAAAATATGAACAAGTCACTTACTTTTGTCACCGATCATTTTGGTCAGTTTTGTTTCATTGAAATACTGCTGTGTTTGGTGCAATTTCAGTGATTGTTGCTAGCTTTAGGATGCGAATGGTTTCAGTAGTGAGCGTCTGCATAGATAGACGCCGTCAGAAAATATACACAAGAGGTTTTGTTACTGCTCAATTCATTATGAAACTACTGAGATGGTTAGGCAAAAAAATCTTATTTATACGCATAGTACAATTATGCATACAATGATAATTAAAATTTGAAGACCCATCAGCTTCCTGTCCGTTTACTGTCCATTTACTTGCTAAGGTAAGCTTTTCAGTCAACCAAAGGACTATGCAAGCTTTCGCTAAGGCTGCTTGACGATGAACCATATTCACGCTATTAAGTAGGTGACAGGCAAATGCACAGAATATAACCCACCCTCTATATAGCCTTCATACAGTGGGATTGCATTTGACCCAGTGGAAACCACTGCAGTCATGCAGGAATTGTCTAACTTAAGAGTCGAAAAGCCATAGTGAAAATACTGGGGAGGTATCTACAATGGATGTAAACTGGCTTCTTCTGGTAAGGAAAGTTGCTAAGCAAGGAAACGCTCTCTCTCCAGTACTATTTACAGGAGGTTTTCATCTATATTGGTAACAAATGGGGCTCAAATTTTAACGCGAATTCACTCGTGGCAAAAAAACCAAGCACATTTTGGATACAAGCGGCTTTTACTGGAACCTCATATAAGTTTCTAGTAATGTGTACAGCAAGGAAGTTTGCTGGGTTATTTTTATTATTATTTATGTCAATGAATGTGTTAAGAGACCCGTAGTGGGAACAGTTAGAGATAAAAGAGTTATTGTTTTTTATTTATTTATGCATACTGCTAATTCTACTTAGGATTTTTGCAGGAGGGCAAAATAGGATTAGTAATAACAGTTCAAAAAATACATCATTTTGTGAAGATCGTAAAATAAACAACTAATAACGTGAAGGAGAATACAGTAGTAGCAGTCTGCGATTTGCTGATATTGCCTTGATAGTAACTCGGGGGATGAAATTAACCGCATAGTCACGGACCTGGACGAACGAAGAACAACGGTGGGTCTAAATATTAATATGTGCATAAGAACGTCCAACAATAAATAATATTCGAAACAAAGGCAGTAAGAATAATTGGGCTTAGGCAGGGCACGTAAACGCTAAGGCAGGATGACCAATGGCCCCAATGGGTAAATGAAGTTCTAAAAGAAGGCAAGCGTAGCAGGGGACAGATGAGATCAGGAAATTTGTTGGGTACGGTGGCAGCAGCTGGCATGTGACCAGGTTAATTTAGATATTGGAGGGGCCTTTGCTCTTCAGTGCACAGAGTGAGGCTGATTACGATGGTGACGATGACACTGCTGTTATATTAAATGATACTCTGTTCCACAAGCTGTTTGTAGCACTACACGATTGCGCTCCTATTGCTCTTCTTGAATGAGCGTTGCGCGAGCTCTGCAGCCATCTGATGACTGATGGTGGCCCAATGGCTGATTGTGGTTGGCCGGAGGAGGCTGCTGTGGTGCAGGTGGGCATGACTCGCTGAGTAGCCGGCTCGAGTTATATAGAGCAGCACAGGTGGTTATCACGATGGGTGTATTGCTTAAATCTGAAGGGTAATGTCCAAACATGGAAATCTCCTTTTACAAAAGCCGAACGCCCTTTCGACCGTATTTCTTGTCTTAATTTGAGGCTTGTTGTACCTGCATGAAGAAAATTATAATTCAACTCGCGTAATAAGGTGACAGGTTGAGTATCTGGTTTCATTTATTTCAGCACTGTGGTGTTTTCATTTATAGCATTGCCATTTATATGGAATGAGTGCTTGCACGTTAAACTAGAGTTACATGGGCATTATATATAATTTCAGTGAAAACCATATAAACAAAGAAGGGAGAAAACAACATGCCGCAAATTTGTGCAAAACAGTTGATTGGTTAAAGCCTGGAAGTAAAGGACGGTATATTTACACGTTTCAGTTGCTGATGTTCATCTTTATAGTGTGCAAATACCTTTCCAAAATATTTGTATGGACCAGTTAACAGCAAAGACCATTGTTCACATCAGCTTACTTGCGCTCTCGGTTGCTGAATAGCCCAGGGTCTCTTGTTAGCGTCATTAAATATGAGCGGCAAGCATACCTCTGGTCTCCAAGCAGCAGGCCAGCACACTCCCATTCTAGTACTTTGCACAGGCCCTGCTGCTGTCAAATATGCAGTTGTCGTGAGCTGACCCAGGCCAGCTCGCCACAACGTCGAAGAACTGTTAATATGGTCATGTGATGTCCTGAGGTGGGGTATAACAATGTGAACTATCTGATATTAAGCTATGCTGTATGTTAACACGCAATACACACATTCCAAAAGCTGGTGCTGCAGGTTTTCTAGCACTCATTACAAGAAAGGTTTCAATGTCAAAGAACTTGATCCCAGTCAACTTTTCCCACTGGCTCGTACTGCCTCCATAGGACACAACAGTATGAGCAAGAGCTAGCAAAAGCGGTTATTAGGTATTACGTAGATAAAAAGACGAGCTACGAATTTTGTTTTGCTATTAGCACTTTATAAGTGCTTGCACACAATATAAGAATGAAACTACCCCTATTAAAGTTACCTATGTCTGACCAGCTAACATAGCCAAGGCAAGGAAAGTACTCGAACAATTGCAGGAACGGAAAGCTTTGCACATTGTGTTTCGCAGCGGCGCAGCAGTAATGTGCGCTCCCGTTCGCCGCTCCCACCCAGGCGCTGCTTAAAGAGAGCACGTAGAGAGAAAGCACGGGAAAGGCGCGCCGCTGCGCGACATGCTCTCGTAGGCGTGGCTAGCGATCCGGCCGTGATCGAACATGCACCATCAGGCTCAGCAGTCGAGCGCCCTAACCACTGAGCCACCGCGGCGGGGCTCAGCACGGTTAACCTGATAGTGAATACATTGATCATGTGATTGGCACTTACCTGCACATTGTAGGAGAAATATCCTTTCCTATTCCTGAAAACTTCGGTGTTTTCGCCTGCCGGGCTCTTGATCGGAACATGTGTGCAATCTATACACACTGTCATATCGGGGAAACTAGCGATTCTATAGAATGCAAGCATGATGGCTGGGGCTTGCGCAACACTCGTTAGTTTGACGAGTGCAGGGAAGAAGGCAGCGGCGAAAATTCTCGACACTCGTCTTATGATCAGAGACAGGGTGGGCTGGGATATGCTAAAGAGGTCGCCGGTCACGATCTGGAAGCACCCGGCTCCATAGGACCGGAGCGCGACCAGAAGTTGGAGGAGCGGCGGCAAAGGATTGCCGCGTTGGTAGGCGCTGCCATGGAAGGGCAGCATCTCGAGTAGGCGTAGCACAGCTCGCTTCGAAAAGCGGTAGCGGCAGGTGAACTCGAGCTCACCAAACACTTCCATTGGGTTCTGGCGGCCCCTTATCATTCGCCTTGCCGGTGGCGCGTACAAATACGCTCTCCGCTCCTCTACTTCTTCAACACGGGCGTAGAGCTCCAAGAACTCGCTCATGCTCACATTCATCTCCTCGTAGTCTTCCACGTTGAAAAAGCAGCTAAAGTAAAGCTTAAGGTAGGCAGGGAACTACCTACATCTTCGGATCGGCAAAGTTTAAGGAAATGATAGATTTGTTCATAAGTACTATTTATGAAACATCTTAAGGCACTTTAAAGGGGCTGGAGACGAAAGTTATGGAAAAGTTACGTTTGTGAATACGGCGGTTAGATCACCGGTGGCGTATACCTGAAGCCAAAGCTTTCGAGATACAGTGAGAGGTGGAAACGAAAACTTTACTCTAAACACGAGCCAACCGTACAACAAGCAACGTCATAGAAACCTGAAGCGGTAGTTTCTGCCACGATTCAACGATTTCAAGTCTGTTTTTGGTGATCGGCAACATAAACTAGCTTTAGGCTTCAGGTGAGCGACAAAAGCAGGCGGGAAGATTAAATCGAAAGGAAAGACCAGGTAACGAATGCTAGTTGACTCCAAAGATATCGATGTGGCCACTTCCGCAGCCATACTTCCTCCAGGCGGCGGAGCTTTTGTGCTCCTTCAGATAAGAGTAAGAAAAAAAAGTCGACCAAGCGGGAACACAACAAAGACGCCGGCTCGATCGCGCTCTTTAATATCAGAGGAGCTGGAGTACCGATTACAAGGCGGAGAAAGGGGCGGTAAGTTTGGGAGAACTTACGGTGAGCGAGCGTACGCAGAAAAAACGAAAGATGAAATGGCAGCGACCCATAAAGACCACTAAAACGCGATGGCAAGAAAGATTGAATGGCGCTTACGCTGAGGGCGCTGTTGTAAAGCTAGCGTCTGTGTGGGGAAAGTGAGAGGGCTCTGAGCCGGGGTCATTTTTTTCAGCTCCGTGTCTGGGAGGGCGCGCCAAATGCGGGAATGAAGCCCGGGGACGTCCTGGCCGAGCGAGATTAAACGGCCATCCGGGAATACGGTTCGAGAGATGAACATACGTGCGCGAACCTGCCGGCTGTAAATCTTCTAAGGGAAGATCTCCCTCGGCGCTGTTCAAGAAAGTGAAAAAGAAAACGAAATTAGAGGAGGAAAAAGAGCTTAGAAAAGGGAGGCCAAATCGCGTAGACTTGCGGGTGCGAGGGAGGAGGGATGCTGGAGCGTAAGGTCGGATGTAAGGTCCAAGGCTGCACGAAGGCGGATTTAGAGTTGGGTGTTGGTTCGCGAATATAAAGGAAGAGGAAATGTTGCAGGAATAGGGCGTGATAAATCCGTTTCAGTAAGAATCAAGACGAAGAGTGCATGGCCAGTGGAACTCCAGGTTTGAAAGCGGCTCCGAGAAAGAAAGAACCAAGGCGGGGGTCAGTAATCCATGAAAGCAAGAAGTTCAGACTAAGGAGCTCTTGAGACTGGCTCCCTTACTCAACGGATGTGTTAACTGCATTGCGTACGCAGTCGAGGAGATCGTGCCGACTTCCAGGCGCGATAAAGCCGCTGTTTCCTGCACATCGACGAGAGTGCGATTTTACGTAGCATATGCCAGCAAAAGCAATAAAAGCAAATTTCAACAGAAAGACCTCAACAGCGAATCAGAAAGAAATCTGAGATCAATCGAATAAAGACTAGCCGTACGGCCGCGCTGTGTTTGTTCCTAGAAGCATTTAGGAACAAGACAGCTATGAAAGTGCCGCTATCCCGCTTTCGAATGCGTATAAAATAATTTATGATTGAAATTTATTTTGTTCTGCGGATCATGATAGAGAAATAACTGGAAGAATAACAATAGGGCGGAGCGCACATGGCAGGGTTTTTTTTAGATCATTGAGAGCAGGTTACCAATATCCCTCCAGAGAAAACTGTACAACAGTTGTATCTTACCGGTACTCACCTATGGGGCAGAAACGTGGAGGCTAACGAAAAAAGGCGGCCACCGCCTGGGAGACATTGAGGTAACGAGAGTAAGCTTTATGGGCCACGCGTAAAACCTGTCTTTCCGCATCCATCGGGGCTAGTGAAGAAAACCCTGACTGGTCCGGAAAAGCAATATAATTTTTCCACCTAGAGGAACAATCGACGCCTAGCGCCATCTATCAGAGAAATTACGATGCACGTCTACGCGTTGTCGAGTTACACCCCCTCGATACGTCCAAAACGGAATTTGGTTCGTTTCGGGGGTCAACGTGGGCCTAGAATTCGGCTTGCGGTGGGTATGGAAACGCTTCAATTAGTAATAGCTTGTATACAATGTTTACCTGTTATTTAATTGTGGTTTTATTTCTATACCACAATTCATACGGTTTTATTTGGCTACCAAATTCGGTACGCAACTGTCCCCGGATGGGTGCCCCTTGTTTTCGGGTATATATAGCGGAACGAATGTACACATACATACCGGTCCCCTAACCGGACGTTCGTTACGTTCAGCCAACCTACCAAGAATTAAAAATAATATGCCCCTCCCCTAACCACGAATGTACAACAGGCTTAATCCAATCGGAAAGTAAACGATAGGCCCGAAGGCTATGATATACCTTTTGCCACTCGTAGGTGCGAAAAATGGAAAAAATAAGGGGGGGGGGGATAAAAGCTACTTAGCGGCCCACAGCCGGGGGAGCGGGCCCGAGGAGATCCCTGATCTGCCCTAGGACGTAGCGCAGAGGATGGGTGAAATGGGTAATGGAAATTGGGCTGGGAATGGGGACAGCGAGTTTTTGCTCTGATCCTTTATTAATCTCGACTCCATTACTGGCCTTCCTGGCCAGGACAGGGAGGGCGTCAAGATTTCCCCATGGTGTGGCCCCGCTCACGGGATGCCCGACCACCCACAAACGCAACGGCCTCCGACTGCCGGAGACAGTAAATCTTAACACGGGATCAGCTTCCTCGGGCCCCTTTCCCGACTTTCAGGGTTTGTTTCCGACCTGTCAGCTACTAGCTTTTTGCAGTTTTTCAGACACCAGAAGTATGTGCGCTGTGATCAGGCGAGTAGAGGCTTAGGTCGTCAGCCTATCGGCCCTCTGGCCCTCGGTGCCATGATCTAACACATCCGGGGGACCCACCTGTGCTTCCAACCAACTAACCAGGCACTTTTTTTTTCTCCCCCAGGTTGCTCCACGCCTAGTGAGGAGGGAGTATTCAAGGCTGAGCTGACCGGGCCACAAACCAAGAACGTGGCTTAAGGTGAGATTACCCGGGCCTACTCCGCCGGTACTCCACAAGATCGACGGTTTTTGCACTGGTCGTACTACTCCCTCTACCTCGGTGTCCCGCAATGGCCACTGCAGCCCCGCGGTCAGCCGTGAGGCCACTTCCTCGAGGCATCGCTTCCAAGGAGCCTGGCTGCTGTAAAACCCAGTGCGGACCTGGCCTCTCTGTAGCCAGACACCGGCGCGTCGGTCGCCAGGCGTGCACGTCCCCGCGTGCGGAGGCGAGTAGCATGTATTTGAGAACCTTTTGCTGTTTTGACATGCCTTCCGCGCCGGATTTCGTGGGTCCAGCCAGGTGTGTCTCCAGGCCTGCCTCCGCTCAGGCATCGGACCACACGAGCGCGTTTGGCCCTCACAGTCGCTTGGAAGCCGCAGCCATTCTCATCAGGTTTTGCATCCCCAAAGGATGGGCCCCGGCCAGCCCATCCCCAACATTGGCGTTGCACCGGAACAAAACCTTGTAGCCGAAACCACACCGGCGCGTATCCAGTGGCGGGGAGGGCACGAGCAGTCCGCACAGTCGGATTCCCGCCCCCCCCCCCCCCCGTAACGGGACAGTTTTCCTACCCGTTATAGGATATTTCTGGGGGGCAGGGTGAGGGAAGGTAAGGGATTGCACAACCAACTGTAATGGCCGTCAGCTTAAATTTTAGAGACCGAACTATGCCGCCATTTCGTCCCCTGACGTCACACTCACATAGTTGAACCTCTATCCACCATATTGGACCGTGGCATCATCATTGGCACGGGGCAGGTGGTTGTTTCTAGAATGCTATTGTAGATGGCGCTACAAATCTCAACGGGGCTGTGCTGTTTTCAAGTTGCTGCCACAGATCGCGCTGTGATCTAAGGGTGGTAGCAGACCCCATGAAATCTCGAAGCGTGATGAGTAGTTTCTGCCAGAGATGCCAGAGGAGCAGGGTTCGCTCCCCAGTGCCGCCGCGTAACCGCCGGTGATACAATGGGTACAAGCTTTCCCCTGGCGAGGTGCTCGGCTCAACTGGGGTGAAATGCTTGGAAAATGGGTCTTCGATCCCACCTTTAGTTGTGGCCTAGGGGCTTGGGCGTCCACCTCAGCTGCGGAAGGGGGCTGGCTCGAAACCCACCGCCGGCAACCCACCTGTAAAACTGGGTACAAGAGTCCCCTGGCCCGACGCCCGGCTTCCTCAGGGGTGTAGGCTTGGAAGAGTCTCCACATACCCCGCTGCGCCCTACGGGGCAAAACCAGATTCGAACACCATCAGCCTACAAAGGTTGTTCGAGGTGCAGTTGAGAGTTGACAGGCTCAAGGGAGTGTCGTGTGTTCGCTGAGCTCTGCGAGAGTATAACAGATGAGCCTCAGTCTTCGAAGAGAGTTCGGCACTACGCCATCAGAAAAAGAAACACTAGGTGTGGCCGTGACAATGGCGTGGTTTGATGATGATGATGACGCTGTCCTCAGGCTTAATTAATCGTTTGTGATGAGTAGTTTCTGCCAGAGATGGCTGCGCTGTGATCTCAGGGTGGTAGCAGACCCCACGAAATCTCGAAATGTGTGGAGTACGAGATAACGCTCTTAAAAGGTTTAGCTTAAGTTAAGGACAATGCAACGAACTATAAAAAAATGATTGGCGTAACGTTCACAGACCGGAAGCGGGCAGAGTGGGTGAGGGAACAAACCTGGGTTAATGACATCCTAGTCAAAATGAATAGTAAGAGACGTGGTTTGCAAGGGCATGTAATGCGAAGACAAGATAACCGCTGCTCTTTAAGGGTAACGGAGTGCATTCCAAAAGAGGGCAAGCGAAGCAGGGGGTGGCAGAGAGCTGGGTGGGTGGATGAGTAAGTTTGCAGGGATACGGTGTGTGCAGCTGGCAAATGAGAGTTTATTCGAGGGACATGGGAGAGGCCTTTGTCCTGCACTGGGCGCAGTCAAGCTGATGACGATGATGAATTTCTTTCATCTCAATTGCGGTGCAGCACCGCCTTTGGGATCCGCGAGAAAAATCGCTGTTGACGGATGCGATTTACCTGCGCAATCCACTGTTGATGGGACGCCTGTATTTCAGTGTATAGTCTTGTTTGTGCCTTGAACGCTTCACCGCATCCATACAGGACAATTATATTCGCTTTAATTGTTTCTTTAATGTATCTTTTCATCTGACGCTGCGTGTCCACGGAGACAGATCTCGGCATTCTCGTAGACGAGCCGAATCAGGCCAGATCAGGCAGGCGGCCATTGTTCTACTACTGCTGACCGCCTACTTGGAAGGCGGCAGGGAATTGATGATGTGCTTGTATTTATTATATATTTGTCCCCAAAGTAATGGCGTGCTTTGATGATAATTTCATCTCTCTTAGGAGAAAATGATTAAATTTGTTTCCACAGTCCTCAAAGAAAAATTGTGTCATCCAAGCTTTATATGTACATTGATGACGGCGAAAATTGTAATAGTAGTAGTGTCGGCTTCTATGAAACATTGAAGTACCTAGAATTGTTTGTTTACGATTCTTTTCTTGGACAGACCATATCGAATACCTGATTATGCGATTAAGAACTGTTGCTTCAATCATATACAGGTTAAGATCAGTCTGCAGTATAGCGTTACTTAAAGTAACTGATAAAGCTCTTGGGTAGTCTACACTGAGATATGACGCGACAGTCTTTGGGTGGGCTGCTCATTACAAGTTGAATGTCTTAAATAGAATAGTACATCAGATAACACGAAACATTGTTGATAGGACAGATAACAACAACGAGGATATTGCAAGACTCTTGAAAAAACGTTCAATACTTACGGCTCAGAAACTGGTGTTGTTTACAGCACTCACAAAGCATTTAGTTCATAGTAAATTTTAAATAAAACATACAAAAACTCCTGCGACCTTCGCGCAGTAGAAACGTTTGTGGTGCCAAGACTCTCCACAAACTGCGTCGAAAGATCAAAGGAATCTTAGGTTTCATTTTACTTCAATCAGAGTGCTGTAGATCCGGAAACAACATCCATTGCACAAGCCAAACGTAAAGTGTATGGATTTGTTTCGCTGAATATCCACTAAGCAGAATTCAATCATTTCACCGGTTTTCTTTTTGCTTCAAACGTGCTTTCTGTCGTAATTTGGTGAGTTGTAATGGTAATGTGTAAAGTGCAGGTTGTTTTTCTTTGTGTTTTTAACGCACGATATGGGTTCCTTGTGTAGTAGAAATGCTCTTTATGGCATATGCTCGTTCTTTGAATTCAGTACTTTTGTGCTTGTCAGCTTGATGGTGGGAAGCATATCAGACATGTTTTTATAATTTTGCTTTTTCGATGCTTGTAGGACGAGTGGATATGCATGCTCTTGATTTGCTTAATAGAAGAGGACCTATGCTTCTTATTAGATATGCACTCACACGATAGATTCTTCTCATTTGGTTTGTTTGCTGGCTTTATTAATTTTTCGGCGGCAGGAAGTGCTAATTGCGCTTCAGTATGAGCTGTTTTGGGTTGATTTGAACCAATGTGATCAAAACCAATGTTTCGAGGTGATTTGAAAGACTGAGATCTGTGCTGCATTTATGCATATAAACCTTTTGTATACAGATGGACTGCCCTGTCCGCATACAAGCTGCATGCTTAAGCGGACAGGTACAGACTCTGATGTGCTATTTGGTGAAATAATAAAATTACAAATTTACAATATATTGCAGGCTTGTAGCGCCATCGTTTCAGCACGATCCAAAGCGAAGAACTCGCGTGTTATCGAGCGAAAGGAGCACGGCAGGCGTTCGCCTCCACCGACAGCCATCGCACTCAGCTCCTCGGTGCTGTCCTCACGGTCTCTCAACAACGGTCGGGAATCTGCGACAGTAATGGTGGGGCCGCGTCTTGTGCCCACATTGTGGTGGCACCGGAAACCCCGAGCCTTCGCAGCCAACCGCGGAGTTCTCTGCAGGTCGCTCCCGACGCTGTGCTTCTCTCCATGCGTGGATTCACCGTAATGCGGTTGGCCCCCGGTCGGGGCCCAGGACCCGTTCCGTCTACAGACGTGACCTTTGCGCCTTCAGTCAGACTGTGGTCGCGCAGGCGCAGGTCCAGCTGTAAGTCAACAGTGTTACAGCACATATTTGGCGGTTGATCCTTGTCAAGAGGGAGCAGCCAGCCAGCGTCTTCGATGACCTCCTCTTCCACCGCAGGGTGAGCACATTTACGACGACCTGAAGGAAACCCTTTTCAGGATTTTCCAAGTACCACTGCACCATCCTGCCGCCCAGCCTGCACAGCCTTCTATCGCTACGGAAGCCCATCCACCTCCGAACTCCAGTCCCTAAGACATTCTAGAGCCCTGAGACAGGCCCTAGCTAGTGGGGAAGAATAACAAAATTATAATCACATAATACAATTAGTGAACAAAATACATTAACCAGAGCGATCAGGAGCAAGAATAACAAAATCACACACCAGTCCGGTGCACCTTGTTTTAGAGCCCAGCTTTTAGACGCCCGTTCCTGCGTCTGGAAGGTGGATGCCATGGGAACATCCCGGACGGCGCACAGCAGCATAATACGCCACTTGCCACCGCTGGCACGTGGCTTGTAAACAGCTGCGCTCAAATTTCGCATTACAGACTATATGTTATCTTCTGCTAAGTTTTTCTTGTTGCTCAAGGTGGCAAAAAAGAGAATGAGTGCCTGCTTCTCATGCAGAAGCTTGGAGCACGTGCCAGCATGAGCGGTTTCGTGTCACGATTAGATTTGTTGGGTACTACACTTTTGCTTTTTGTTAAAATAGCGAACTGAGTTTTATCTTCCTTGAATACACATAAAAGATAATGTAGAAATATTAAAAGTAAATAAAAGAATTTAGAGGTAGAATATAGAGGTTTAAAGATGTAGGGAAATGCGCACCGTGCATCTGCAAGTGGCGCATCTCCTAACTGCTCGTGGGGTCGGCTGCGCGGCCTTGGGCGCCCGTGAAAAGGTGAACATGGGGTGTGGTTGAGCGTGGCCTTCAGTCTCTTGTCCTCATTTTACACGCCACATTGCTGTCATGCGATGCAGCTAACCTAAATAACTAAAGCCTAACGGGAACTCTCGCGTGGCATCCTTCGCTGCCGAAGGCACTGCGGAAACCAATTGTACATGAATTTTAGCGAATAAATATGTCATTTTTATTATAGTAATAACACTATTAGACGTATTATAGCAGGCAGTGGATAATTCCAAAGTAGCAGCGTCAATGAAAAGCAGGTTACGCCTAGCAACGCCTAGAGAGCGATGCGCTGCCTATGCGCCGGCGGGCTGCATGTCACTGCAAGAAGCGCGTCATACGTACAGGTCCATCCCATTCTACCTTATAGGTTGCAGATACGCTTATATATTGCCATTTTTTATGCCTCGAATCATGAACATATCAAAGAGTTTCGCGATCCGACGCCCTTAGAAAAGCGGTCATGAAGATTCAAAATGTAATTTTATGAATGGAGGATTCGGATCATATTTAACGTCCACTTCACGTGAGACTCTTCGCATAACAGGGCAATATTGACTGAGCAATGCCGCATTATTTGTGCCTGTGCTGTGGCTTCGCATTACGACGCGTTAAACGAAAGCTGGATTTTATGAAGCTGAGTGAAACTATTGACGTAAATGGCGAGCCGATGCGGGCTGCCTCTCCGGCTTCACGTTACAGCACAGAAAGAGCGATGCTTTTACATATACTTGTCAGGCGGGATGACCTTCTTTCATGCATTAACAGCCTCAGTCACATGTCATTATATCAAGGGCGTATACCTTCGATATGTAACCCTGGTATAAGCGGAAGGCTGATAATTACCGTCCTTGGGCAGTACTGCTTGGCATCACTTCCCGTTACTACGACGCTTTTAAGGAGCTTTTGCCATATAAGTGTTTAGAGATTTGTGTGACTTTAAAGCTCTTGTTCCAAAAAAAAAGACGCTGAATTACCTTTCGGCAGAAATGCGCACCGCGCTGGGCGTATCGTTGGACGGAGCTTTTACGCTCAGCAACAGCTTAATCGGAGGGCGCTCTCGGGGCTTCTATGTTGACTCTGCTCACGAAGAGTGAACAAAGGCACCTTCCTCGCAAAGATAGAAGTTCTTGCTCCTCTTGGCTGGGCTATGTGTTCTGTCATGTTCCCTCTGCCCTATTCACCACTGGAAACAGCAGACCGCCTTGTTTAGCTACCCGGCTCTTATTTTTCTCAGCGCAGATGTATTCTAGAGCGTAGAATCTAGTTTTCGGTTGCCGGCTTTATTTTGTGAATGATGCTCAAGACATTAGTGTACTTTGGTCATTACGTGGTATTCACCCGCGACCACCAAAAAACTTACAGTTGAATTTCTTCACTCAGGCCGTTTCGGTTTCAACAGCCGAGTTTGCTGTGACTTCATATTTCAGTATAAGTCATGTGAGGCATGAGAAGGCTCTGATATAATAGATCCTTGTCGTTATAATTCACTTGGCCGTTGAAGAGAGCTTACTTCAAGCACCGGAATGACCGCGACCCTTGAAAAAGGAGCGATTAGATCGGATATTTTTTTTTCGTGTCTCACATGACGTACACTGAAGGCGAATAACAAGCCCTGATTCGTGCATTCTTATGCCTGACGCATCATCTAAAAGAAGAAAACGCCCAACCAAAACCTGGTGTGTATACTCTTTAGAGAGCATTCACAAGCTGCGAGACAATTCATATTTGAAAATTTTCGCTTTATAGCAGTAAGCACTGACCTCCTATAAAAAAAAAGGGGGGGGGGGGGTAATAATCGCTGCTCTCTTCATTTGGAATGTCTATGGCATGCCGTTTACGGAAATGCATTCCTTTGGTTTGACGACTTTTGATAGGCGCGTTGAAACTAATACAGCGTTTAAGTGCGAAAGCAATGCTTTACGAGACGAATCCGGCCCGCCGATTTTTGTTAAGCTGAACCTTGAGGATAACCTTGGCCAAACCATAAATAAATGAAACAAAGACTTCCGCGACTGCGATTTGAACCCGCGGCGGCGCGAACAGATCAGCTCCCCTGGCCACTGCACGAGATCACTACGCTATCGTCGCAGCCACACACGCCTCGTGTTAAACTGCAACACACTCTCGCGCTGTGCTTTGAGCATCGTCGTCCACATCAACTAATAAAACTACAATGAAGAACATGTTCGCGCGCCAACGACAATGACGACCAAGCTGCTGAGGCGGCCGGCTCGCACTCGTTCTCCACTGCTTCTTGTGACCCTGCTGCTCGCCCGGCTGCTTCATTGATACTTGTGCAAGTCTTCGCCCCCGGCGCTTGCCACGTTCCAGTAAACCACTCTTCACTACAATCGAACTAATGTCGTGGTCTGACGTGCTGACGACCCAGCAAAGCAGAAGCATGAGTCAAGCGGGCCAAACAAATGCTTTCGCGCGTCTGCTCGGTTTAACTACCCTTAAACTCTGCCATATCTTTAGTTATGTGAGGACATTTCGACTACCCCGCTACGTTGAATTTCTTCGCCACCTCACTCTTTCGGCGCGAAACTGGCACTTTGCGTCGCCTGTTTAATTCCTGCCTTTACTAAGCGAGCTAAGTCGTCGAACTGAACACCGATGCAGCTGTGGCGGAAGAGGCTTTTTATTTTGGTGGCGGTAATAAAAAGTAGAAACGCTGTGGATGTATGTGGAAACCTTGTGATCTTCTACACTTTTTCGCAACCTCCCATTTCAATGTTTATCCGTTCGGTTCAGAACATGCTCCGTACTCGTGTGCTTATACGCGTCACGGCAGGCTAAGTTTGTTTGCAAAGTTATAGGAAATTCTTCAGTGAAGGGTTTTCCCTCACTTTGCGCAATGGGCAGCTCCTTGTACTCACCGACTATAACGGAAGAAGAGGCCCAGCTATAAACTGGCCATCGGGCTGTCTCCGCCTGAGCCGACATGCTACTCGCATCTGCAGAGGCAGCTTCGTCTGCAGAAAGTGCGCTCTCAATGCCTCGAGCCTATTCCCAGGACCCCTGTTTACGTGGAATCGAACAGCAGCACAACACTAGAACGAGCAGAAAGCCCGGCCATTCAACGAAACCGGCGTTCACTGCCAGACTCCTGTTTCCTTTCGGTGGAGTCACTTGAGAAGTCTTTATAGAAAAAGATGACCCTCGTCTGCTTCGTCGACACACGATAAGGGCAGTTCCCGGCATCTCGAACGAGTATCGACCGTTTCCAGTGCTTTCCTTCTACCTCCCTGCAAGGTTTCCTTGGTTTTCATTCGCAGGATGCCCGTACTGTGCGTCTTATTTCTTTATGTTTGGCTTCTGCCGGGGTCGAAGGTTCCTGGATCTGACAACAAGAGTGGGTTTTCGGCACAGTTCTGATTCTTTTGCTGCAAACATTTATTCTCAAATTTTCTTCGTATACGGCACGGTGCGATTCGAAGCTTCCTTCGACATGAAGGTACCTTACATTCTTGGTGCTCTCCATTGTGCGAGGAACTCGACTCCATTTCAGTTCGGCACGAACAGCTCGCGTGGGGGGGGGGGGGGGTTCCTTTTGTGGCACCCTGTTGTTCGATAGGAATGATAGCCTTTCTGTTTAAAGTGCGCCCTCGTACGTTCCTGCTCTCCTTGTTTTCTTTTTTTTATACGATGTGGCTGCATTCTGTCCAAGCACGACGCCTTTCTCCAGTTTCTTGCATTCAGGCAAAGTATTTCTTCGCCGAGACGCTGCTTTCTCATGCGTTCCAGCCTGATCGCTGTCCTCACCAGCTAGACAAAGCTCTGGCTCCAAACTCCATACAAAGGCAGGGTCTGCAGTTTTCACCGCAAGCCCGTTTTCACTGCAACTCGCCAGTGGCTTGTACTGCTTTGAAAGGTATTCACAATAGGCGTGGTCCTCTAAGAAAGAGCCGTCTTTGCCGACATTTGTGCTTTCAAATGTGTCCCCGTTGAACACACCTGTCATGGAGCACTGCTTTATTGATTTTAGCATTTTAAGCAAAAATTTGCTTCGATCTTCGGAACCCGGGCTCTTCTCTATCGCAGACGTCAATGACAGCGTCAGAACTCCGGACAGGACAGCGCCTGCAATCATTGTCTCGTCTTTTGTCGTGCCTTAGCAAAAGCTTTATGATTAAAAATGCCAACTGCAGACGTCACGCTCTGCCCCACTCATACTTACGGGCGGAGGCGGATAGCTCTGTTTTTGGAGAAGTAACGGCGCAGGAAGGTGTCGTTAGCATGCCGAACGGTCTCCGATGGTATGCGTGTTGAGGTAGTGTCCAAACCCGCCACGATCCTCGCGCGGTAGGCTAACGCAGTCTGACCAGGGTTCTAGAGAGAGAACTTTAATGAGGAGTTTCTTGAACGTCCGTTTTAAAACGCGGACATACCGCTTTGAAGATGGACGCAGGTTTGCTGGCGGAGTTTGTCAGTGAAAGAACGAGAATGAAGTTCTAAATGTGGAATAAACTGACAACAATAAAATTGAAAATAAGGTACATTAAGAATGGCTATAACTGCTGTTTGTTTAGAAGTTCCAGAGTTAAACAAAAGGTATCTAAGCCCTGGGATTATATTGGCGGGTATGGTTGGCACCGGTGAAGAGGCAGAATGCTTCAATTTGTTAGGTAAATAACTATATACGTATTTCATTTTTAAACTTTATTCTAGGTGAATAATGTATTAGCAGATTTAGAGATCGTCCTGCGGCCGGTCTAGCCAAGGAAGAAAAAACGTTTGAAAAAAATTTTCCGCGCGCGTAACAAGGCGAGAAAGTCACCCTGGTAGGCGGCTTCACACTCTAACTCCGCGGAAATGAGCGCCTCAGGCGTCGATCGCTACGCCCTGCGCTTTGCATTACACTGTTGACGTCACCTGAGGCCTACACGGTCGGACCGCCGGTATCGCTACCAGTTTCGCTTCGTTTCGCGGAATTAAGCCTCGCGGGAACTGAATGTGCACTGTCCTTGGGCTTGCATGGGGATCTCAACACGACTGCTTTCTCACTGTGGTCTGTTCCAGCGGCAAAAGAAAGGCTCGCGTCATTTTCAGTTGCTGAGCGCGCGACGTGAACATAGGCTTTTGCATCGGCAAAACTTTATGTTTGCTGAACTGTGCGCGAACACCTCGAATGTATTATCTCTTGACGCTCTGGTTAAAAAACCTTGAGTATGAGGCTCGTGTTTGAGAATAATTTTTCAAACCGTGGTTTGGCCACAACTCCAGGGCCATATAAAGTTACTTTTCTGTTCAAGGCACTTATTCCGGTCGACGCAAAATAAATAGTAATTCCTTCGATAATGCAGCTGTCACCAGACGCTAAGAGACTATATGGAGCTCAAAGTAGCCCTTCTAGGGGCTAACGACTAACTTGCTACCGCATATGTAACGTCCAGTGCCTGATAGATTTCACTACTGAAATAATTAGTGAACTTGACTGCATGGAAAAACTGATTAGCACAAGTCTTTTTAGAAAAAAAAGTTCCTATAATCGTTGATTGGCAGGAATCTCATGGCACTGAATAGTGAATACCTTCAAGAAGAAATTAAAACTTAAATCTCGGAATTCTGAACAGAAATTTAATTGTTTACCTCCGAGCAGTTAAGCAATGGGTACAAAATTCACTGAAAGAGTGAATTAAAGTGTTTCTTTAGTGGAAAAATTAGTTTTTGTGCTCACATGCAAACAGGGAAGCGGTACTAGAAGCAACAAAGCTTTTACAAGGAATGCTTGAAATGCTTTTCCTCCACAGCAACGCACATCTGTATCGCTCGAGCACAGGATCAACTAATCGCCTCAGCGTTCGACTATAGCGCATGCTGTTATGATATATAAGGTCTTCTACAATGGCAGGCTCATCAACAAAAACTTCTTTTTTATGCACCCCCATAGAAGAGGTTGAAGCCTCGAGGTCTGGTCTGGAGAACTACGGGCCATGGGTCGGGGCTGGTACATCCAATCAAAATGCAGTGGAAACGTTTCATCGAGGTGCTTCAGAGCACGTCCAGAGGAATGCGCTAGCTCTCCATCGTACGTGTACTACGCTTGGAGAGGTACGCCTCGCATGAAATGTTGCACTTTTTCATCCATAATTTCTTCGCAGTGCTTTCTCCAAGCCAGTGACTTCGTGAAAGTAGGGGCTGACGATCCGCTCGTTAAAAATGCCGCACCGAGCGTTCACTCCCCAACTTTGCTGGTATTGTGCGCTGGAAGCCACTGATGTCCATCACTGGAAGCCAGGGATCGGCATTGTGCAGGTTCACAGACTAATAGTAACAAAACCGTGCTTCATCCGTCAAGGTCACCTTCTGTAAAAAACGGGGATCTCTGACTGAATCAGGACCGAGTTACAGAAATCCTGTGTTCGTGCAGAGTCTGTCGCACTGAGCTGGTGGTGCAGACTCACATAAAAAGGATGCATGCAGCGCTTGACAAGGACACTCTCTGACGCCTGACCTTGACTCATAACCTTTAGTCGACCCTTGACATTTCCCATCGGGTGACCTTTGACCTTAACAATATCCGATGGGGTGATGTGAAGCCACGTGATAACATCCGACTGGGGCGTCGTAACACCATGTGATACCACGTTATAGCCACGTTGTCGGGTGGATATATAGGTATAGAACGGCTGTCGCGAGCGTGTAGTGAAGCTGCCATGGCCGAGCCTCAGACGCTTAGCAAGCGTCCTTGCTTTTCGTTGAATTCCAGTGCCAACCAAGTGAAGCCACTGCTAATTTTTTTCCTCTGTGGATAACTCTCTTTTTCTCTGCGACACAGCGTTCCGCAACCGATGCTGTCACACTCAACAAGCGGGAACGTGTTGAGCCTTTCTTTTAGCAGCTTCCATAAACAACGATATATTTTTCATGTATTTCTTTCTTTGCTCAATAAATATCTTTTGCTTAACTTTGCTGAGCTCACTGCCGAGTCATTTGATGTCAGTTTTAGTTTTGTTGGGTCATGCTTAGTCATTTTAAATTTTTCTGAGTGTTTCGTGGTTGCTTTTCCAAGGGTGGTTCATGGCAATCACCTTGCAGATTCTACCTCTCTGCCTTACAAATGAAGAGGAGGATCTCATTTTCTAGTTTGCCACCTGCCAACCGTGGCATGTGGCAGGTGTCTCTTCTGTGGACCAACTGTGGCAACTGCGGTTCGAAGAGCTCAGACAAGAAAGTCTTATAAGCCCATATCGATTGCCCTCAATTACAAAAGGTGAAGTTAATACTATTTACCAAATTTGTGATAAAAACCATACCGCAGATGATGACCATATTATCTGGGGATGCGAGGGAAACCCTCCTCCCCGAAAGCTCCTGCCATATCTCTTAGCTGACAGCTGGGAAAAGATCATTCGCACTGAAGACAAACAAGTACAAACCAACATCGCAGATTGGATCCTTGAGGTCGCCCCTTCATCGAGGCCACCTGTGGCGAAAGTGGTCTAACGGCGACAGAAAAGCCTAATATAATTTATTCCTCCTCCAACTGTGGCAGTTAGCAATTGTCCACAACACTACTCCGGGCCACCTCGTACACATTTGTAGAGATAGCTACATTACGCTAGCATTCCGAGCCTTCAGCGTGGCACTCCTTGAGCTACGTGGCGGCGCCACGGCAGGTCACGTGGTTTGTGATATTGTGCAGAGCAGCTGACTTTGCAATTCGACTGAGCGAATTCTACTCGGCCAGCTGTAGCCATCGCGTCACTCCAGGTTTAACCAGAGCTAAACCACAGCCAGTTTTTCTTCATGGTGGGCGTCTAATGATAACTCAATAAAAGCGCTTTTCTGGGCGTCGTGTTCGAGAGCAAACACCTTGGTTAAAACTTCAGTGCACTGGAAGTCAACACACACTGGAAGCCACCTCAGCTTTAAATCAGTGAATGTTTTTGTACACGAGCGTTTGTTCGCGAAATCGCTCTTTTCTCTCCCCTTCGGGTCTCGACCTAGACCCATAAAACCGTTCCCACTCCTCCCAGAATTCTATACGTTGTGTGGGCGTCAGGGCCGCTCATGACCCAGCGCGCAAGGTTCTGCTACACGCGCACGTCCTATTCTTTGTCCGAGTAGCCGCCGTGGTGGCTCAGTGGTTATGGTGCCCGGCTTCTGACTTGAAAGACCCGAGATCGATGCCGGCCCCGGCGGCCGCATTTCGACGGACGCGAAATGCTAGGGGCCCGTGTACTGTGCGATGTCAGCGCATGTTAAACCCATGTGGTCGAATTTTTCCGCAGCAATTCCCTACGGCGTACCACATAGCCTGAGTTGTTTTGGGACGTTAAACCCTCTTAAACCAAACCAAGCCATCTTTGTCCGAGCGCGAGCGAGTGCACTCAGGTGCCAAACGACACGACAGTGCATATTCGGCCGTTCCAAGGCTATGTGGTATTGCGTTCATCTCCGCGGCGACGCTTCATAAGCGGGCAGCAAGCAGGCGACGAGGAGAGTTCATAGAGCAACATAAAGGCTAATTCCATCTTCGAATGACCTCTTCTGAGCACTCCAGAGTACTCTGACGAGAGGCATATTACTCGACTGACCAAAACAGAGCGCTCCGAATTTGTTCGACTGGGTATTTACGGGCGCTCGGCTCCACTCAGAGCGCTCATAGTCGTTCTGACCTCTTTCTTCAGAGCAGTTGTCAGGAGGCTTCGAGGTTCCCGTCACGTGACCGTTTGCATTTGCACGTGCACGAGATGCTTCTTGCAGGAGTCCAGTGCCGCTCCTTTGCGCTGTGTTTTGTAGTGTATCGCACCGAAGATGTAAAAAAAAGCGTCGCCTAACGGTGTTGGCGACGCCTTCATTCCAGCTCTCGCAGTTCGAAGCCAGCAACAACAGGGGCGAAAGCCGTGACAGTTGCGACGGCAACTTCATTTGGGCCTGTGAACAAAAGATTTTAGAACTCTTTGGGACCCAAAGTCAGGAATTAATTTGAGAAAGGCAGTTCATAGGTACGTGCATTAGAAGGCAAGAGGCGACAAAAAGTAGCCTGAAAAAAATAACAAATATCGCTCCGCATTGCGCATCAACTTTCGATTGCAGGGAAGGTCATGCTACTGTTCGAGCTTTTCTCGAAGTCCAACTTCTGCCCTTCCAATGCCGGCAAAGGTGGGTCACCTCCCAAGCCAGCCGAGGCCCCGATCTAATTTTTCCACAGTTTAAGGCATATTAGCCCAGTGTGTCATTTTACACCCGGAAAATACTGTCTACGGTGGATCAGTGGGTAGGCCGCTCGGCTACAGAGCCGGAGAACCCCGGTTCAATGCCGGCCGCGGAGGTTGCGTTTCGCCTCCGTCGAAAGTAGAAGGTGCTTGTGTGCTGTGGGATGTCAGCGCACGTTAAGGAACCCTAAGCGATCTACATTGATTCTGAGCTCTCCGCTAAGGTTTCCCATAGGCCATGTGTTTCTTCGGGACTTTGAACCGCACAACTTGCAATTTGTAATTTCCTTTGAAACCAAGCTATTAAATTGCTGCCAAACACCGGAGACAGGCTTGTTGCTCTTCAGCTGTTCTTACAGTGCTTAGAGCTCACGTTTGTGCATTTCTGTGTGCTCCGACGGTATGCTGCAAACAAAGTACAGATGAAGGAGGTAGATGTGCTCATCAATATGGCTGAATGTACGACACTGAGTGTGATTAACAGAGTGCTTGCCTTGCTGTGCAGCATTGCACCAGAGTATATTTCTCACGTGACAGGTATGCTGTAGCAAGCGATTTTGAAAGAGTAAGGAATGCGACATTTCATGCAGTTAACTATCATCAAAAAGAACTACAGAGCGCGAGGCTTACTAGTCATCACCGTACAATTGCTCTTATGTCACCAAGGTACGTTGTCGAGCTATTCAATCTCTATCTGCTGATGGCAGCTTGAAGAATTAAAACTGAACTACACAGAAACGCGCTGAAGGTTGCGACTGGAATGTAAACGGCACTACACGGAAACAGTTTTACTCTATTTATAGTAAAATTTAGAGGCGTATCTTTGGATATGAGCGAAACATGATGGCAAGCAGTATTTATAATAGTGAAGCCTACATGCTTGAAAACTTACAATAGTGTACTGTGCATCACAGCATACGCATACCTCACCTTTATTTGCACTGATGTGATTGTCTGAGAAAGGCTTCCGCATAAGCATACATGTTGCCATTACTGAAAACCATCGCAGGCAATCAGGTGTGCGATAAAATGAACAAACACATGAAAGGTCCATGCAAATATGTTATCAACAGGTGGATTTCGAAATAAACAAAAATGAAAGTTAGGCCTTTGGTTTGAACAAGACAGGCAACTTAATAAAGGTTACCATTAGAGTACTCCCGACTTAATTTGACAACCACTATGAGGAGTCAGCACTGGACTCTTTTCGATCAGCCAGCTTATGCAGGTTGCATTAAAGTGTTTTATATATAAAGTGCAAAGAACACAGATTTTGCCTTTCAGGTCGCTGCATTCCCCAATGTCATTGGGGGCATAGACAAAACCTAAATTTCAATTCGCTGCCCTAATAACAAAATAATTTCAACTTACCTAAACCTCTACGATCAGCTCTCAAGGACCATGCAAGGCATATGCAAGTGAAGCGATTAGTAACAAAATGTTTTCACAGGTACACTAAGCAAGATACATGATGTCCGGGTGCAACGGCTATTTGGAGTAGACGACTTGCCAACCATGTGTCAAATTAACAAGCACCACATATTAGGAGACGCCACGTACCCTATCATAGAGCACCTGCTGACACTATTAACGAACTATGGGAGCATGACAGAAGCATAGGTGACATACAACAACCACCATTCCTCCAACATGGTCGTAACAGAAAATGCATTTTGGCGCTCAAGCAGAGATTAAGGCAACTGCGGTATGTTGAGTTCAGGACAGTGGACAAAACCACATCCTTAATAATGATCTGTTTTGTATTGCACAACATCTGCTTGGATAATGGCGATCTCAGTGTCGAAGACGCCTGCACTGAAGACGAAAGGCAATAAAGACAAGGCATCCAGGAACACAACATGCAAGTAAAAGAGCTAAAGGAAGCAAGCTTTACAATTCCAACTCTGCATGAATCAGACTTACGTCACCTTGAAGAACTGCAAACAAACAGTCTCACACAACTATTCTGAGCTCCATAAGAATTTTCCCATGCAATGATCGTTGACTAAAAAGTTGGAAACAAGTTTTGTGCGAAATAGTAAAAAATTTATTGAATGAGATTTGTTAAGGAGCCAAAATATTTGTGCAATGAAATAACAGGCAGTCTTGCTTGCAGTCTGAGCTGAATAATGGCATTTAATTTGCTTAATCGCTAAATATTCGATGAAGACAATCAAGCTATTTTGCTTGCAGGACAAGTTGAACAACAGTGGCCTTAAATCAGAGGCTAAATTATGCACTTACGTAACAACTGACTATATGATAAAAATATTGCACATCCTGTAGGCTTTCAGGAAAGGACACTGTTCAAGAAGTGTCAGTTTCAGCAAGACGCTTCAGTGCTCTCATATGCCCAGCGTGCGCCTTTAAGAGTTCTTTGTGTCACTGCCTCCGAAAAAGTTATCGCTTCTTTTCTCTCTTCTTCTTTCTAGCATGCTATTATTGACTAAGTTGACGCATTCATTAAAAAAAAGCGCATGTGCTTCATTCTGTAGGTATTGTGTCGATCGTTCTTTCATTTAGAGGTATGGCTGTGTGACAATGCTGCTGCTATGTGATGATCTGGAGATGTGCTGCTGCTACTTCATCTTTGGGAGTCGTCAGATGTGCTGGATAATGAGGCTTCAATTTTTTCTTGGGGGCTTGCCATCACTTCGTAGACGATTTTGTTTACTCCTCTCAGCACTTCTCGCTCAAGGCTATCATCCATGGCTTTACTAGCTGCAAAGTCGTCGTCATACTCGGTCTGACATCCGGATCGGCCTGAAGTCCTGTTCTGCTTATTTTTATTCCGCTTTTGGTTCGCACTGAATGCCATTGCGGTATGTGTTAAAGATTTAGAAGTGGTCAATAGCAATTTGATCAGACATTGGTCTTTTAGTTCTGAACATTTTGATGCGTCCAAATTGTGGTGCATGCTTCCGTAGTAAACATTAGAAACTTCGACTCTCCAAATGTCCAGGGGTTTCTAACAAATGGAAGCAGGAAAATACCTATTCTTCGAAGGTGGTAATTAAGTGCCAGGAAGAAATGTAAGATGCAGCTATACACAATTTTAATACTGTAAATTAATTTTCCTGGTTGCTCTGTTCATGGGGTTTAACGCCGCAATGCGACTAAGATTATGAGGGCTGCTATAGTGAGGTGCTCCGGATAAATTCGACCACACGCGGTTGTTCAACTGGCACTGACATCGCACAGTACTTTTTCCTCAGCCTAATACAAACATTTCATGAGATTCTGGAAAATTAATCAATGAAAAAGCAGTTGTCCCTTGACAAGGCATACAAAAATTTGCTTTTTAACCTGTCGTATACAATGCTCCTGGAGCAGCAGGTCTCGCGCACTTAGCGCACTCAATAGAACCTTTTTGCATCGTTGCCAGTCCTACATTACATTCTCCGTCTCTACTCTCCACGCGGTCCAAGCCAGCCCTGTATTACATATCAGGCCAACGCGATGCAAAGCTCACGTTATTCCAAAGGTGACCACCGTTGGACAGGCAAAATCAGTTCTAGAAATCAAACTGGACCTTATTTATTTTTTATCACAAGCCTTTTCCTTCCTGCTTTGATTTCATTCTCTACTTATAAGCATTTGAAGTTCATAATGTGCACACTCCACAAACGTCTTCTGCAAGCAAGCTGCAGCACTAATGTCTGCCTGTCTGTTCCTTTAAAAGCATACACATGAAGAAAGATCGACATTATTGAAAGCCTAAGTTTGAGCCGCCTTCATGTGCAGCGTAAATGTCGGAAAAGCAGCTGGGTGTGGGGGAAGGACTACGGTATATTTCACCTTTGTTCTGATGTACCTTAAAGATACATACCGTTTATGGTGCGACTGCATCTCAGCTGTAAGCTCGAGTTGGCTCCTGCAGTGGGCTTCGCAGTGCGTTGTGTTGCGGGCTTTGCTGATGTCTCGAATGAGGTCAAACCCTGCTGTACACTTGCGTTGCCCGAGGCTACAGTGCTGCCTGGGTTGCCAGCTGAGAAGAAAAAAACTTTTTATAACTTTAATGTCTGCACCATCACCACGGACACAAAGTACGCAGCAGAATACATGGGTTGCCATACAACTTTGCTTTCGCATCTGCGCTACAGTAAGTAACAATGTGTGAGCATAATTACAGTAACAATGCATAATATATGCCAACTGCAGATTACGCAGTGCAACAGCGTTATGTAAGCCACAGCTTTTTCAGTGAATTAATGAATGTAACGTGCATTTTCGAGTTCCGTGCAAAACATCAAAATCAAAAACTCGCTCCCTATCTTAACTTGCTCATAACCTAATCAAACTGATAAATCAGGCGAAAAACACTTTATTGCAAACAACAATTTAAAATTCGCACCATAATCAGAGACCTGATGCGGCCTCAAAACTTTCACCGTGCATAGCCGAAACTGAAAGGTCCACTGCAAGATGAATTCCTCGCCTGCCAGCAGTGTGTAAAATATGGTACATCGCACAGATATAAAGGACACTCCTGTTTCAGACAAAACGGTCCAGTTGCGCTTGCTGTCGTTCAAGACTGTATGTAATACTGGCGTTGACTAGAGTTCACGAAATGCAGAGAAAGCAGCTGTGGCCGTCATACGCATTCAGATTTGCATTTACTGTGCCAAACTCCACGGTAGAGACAAGGCATGGGCGGTCGCTGTGAAGTATAGTCAGGAGCGAAGTGCTAGCAACAGCGAGCAATCGTCAAGTGAATTATAGAGACAGCAATGCCAAGACCTCGACATGAACTGGGTGCCATGTCAGTATGCTGTCTTGGCCGAATACCGAGGCAGCTGAAAAACCGCGAACAGAGGGCACAAAAGTATACCCAAACCTTCACCACGCTACGATCTACCAAAGCGAGATGCCGGTAATTACCAGGTATAGGAGTTCCTGGGCAGGTATCCTGACATGATGCGCATCCTCAATGTCATTGAAGAGCGCTGGAATGCAATGAAGAGAAACTGGGCATTGGCAAAAAAAAAATCAGATGTGCGCGCCAAGAGACAAAGAAGGCAGTCTCATTACCTATATGGATAAGAAGAGTTGTACACAAATCTATAATGCAGCCAATGTAATGAGGACGGAATTTTGAGAGGCAAAAGCTCACAGCAATCAGCATAGCACAGCACAGCCCGTCATGAGTGAAATCTTTAGGAGCAATCAAAAGGGGAAATCAGTTGGTGACCGGGTAACAGCAGATCTGTGGAAGAAAGGAGGAGAGAATGGGATAGAAAAACTAGCCGCCCTGTAGACGCAGTGCCTTATGACCTCGACCGTACCAGGATTTTGGAAGAAGGAAAACATTATCTTAATTAAATGGGAATGGGGACGTCAAGGACTTGAAAATTTGCAGGTCGATGAGGTTACTGTCCGTTGCCTATAAGGTATGTACTAAGGTGATCGTTAATAGACCACAGGACAACCTTAGGCTTCATTCAACGAAATAATCAGGCAGGCTTTCGTAAAGGATACTCGACAATTGACCGCATTCATACTATCATTCAGGTGATAGAGAAATTCGCAGAATGTAACCAACCCCTATATATAACATTCGTAGACTACGAGAAAGCATTTTACTCAATCAAAACCTCAGCAGTCCTGCAGACATTGCGAAATATGGGTGTAGAAGAGCATTATGTAAATGTCCTGTGAGATATCTGTAATGCCGTAGTCTTCAATAAAATCAGCAATATTATTCAAATATCGAAAGCAGTCTGGCAGAGACGGTCGATCTCGCCAATCTCGATCTAACCGCCTGTTAACAGTAGTTAATCACAGGCCGGGACTGTGAACAGTTGGGTATTAGAGGTAATGCAGCCCACCTTAGAAATCTGCAGTTCTTTGATAGAATTGCCTAACTAAGTCTCTGAGGAGATGAACAACACAACATGATATATTGCTTAAACTGGGACAGAATAGCGGTGGGTTTAATATTTAAAATGCAGAAAACCGAAGTAATTTTCAGCAGTCACGGGGGAATAGCAGTTTACTATTGATAGATAGGTGCTGGAAGTGGTAATGGAATACGTCTGCTTAGGGGAGGTGGTTACAGCAGATCCGGATCACCAGGGACGCTATGGGATTTGCAGTTACAAACGCCACTGGCTCAATTCAGATTACGGGCTCCTTTAGAGGCATGAACTTGAGAACGACGGACTAGGAGACCACTATAGTGGTAGCGCTCGCTTTTATACCCCAAATGGCTGCACACGAGGAACACCACGCCAGTCCGACATACACAATAATTACAGGCTTCCAGGCACCGTGCCGCGCCTTCCCGAAGAGAACTTTATCATTGTAGGCTGCGTGCGCACTCTCACCAATCAAACCTGATATATTCCCTAGCGTCCGCACTGTTTGGACCCCTGATAACGCGCCCCTTTCCGGCAACGTGAACGCGCGCACTCTTTCCCGAGCAACAAACCTTCCGGCCGCTGTCGACCGAAGCGGAGGACGCAGAAACAGAGGGAGCCTGCGCGGCTCTGCCCACTTCCCCCCACATCAAAGAATATTACTGGCCACCGCGGTGGCTCTGTGGTTAGGGCGTTTAGCTGCTTACCCGAAAGATGCAGTTTCTATCCCGTCCAATGCGGTCGAATTTTGATGGCGACGAAAATCTAGAGGCCCGTTTGCTGTGCGTTGTCACTGTATGCTAAAGAACGTCAGTTGGTCGAAATTTCCCGAGCCCTTCTATACGGCGTTGCTCATAGTCTGAATCTCTTTAAGACGTGTAACGTCCATAAACAAAAAGAAACAGAATTTTACCGTACACAAAGAACAATGCCATCACCACACCCAACACTGACAAAGGCCGAAGCTGTGGCATGGTGTTAAGTTCAAACTCACGCGTATCCGTATCCGAACACTTGTTTTTCCCCAACCTCTACCGAGAGAAATGCCTGAGCTGCCAACAACACCGATATACACTGTACTATTCAGCCTAGGCGTGCACAACACTACCCGGCGGCGTCCCACTCATAACCCTCCACATCCCTCCTTCTTGAAAAGATGCTCTGTCAAACACGGAGCCGACCGACTAGCGCCAGCTCATCGACTGTGCCGAGGAGGTGGCGGTGGCCAACAAGGCTCTGGGCTAAGCGCCTTTTATGAAGCCGCTTTGACGAGCACAAATTCGCAAGACTTGCGACAGCTGCTCTACTGGGCCTGCAGGATCGCAGCGGCACATGTAGCCATGGACTGAGGGCTCCACTCAGGAAGAAAACGATACTATATTTTGTAATAGTTTTCCCTCCTCCATAAATTCATCAATAACGTTCTAACAAGGAAGGGTGTCAGGCAGAGAGACTCAATCTCGCGAATGCTATTTACCTACTGTTTACAGGAGGTGTTCCGCAGCCTCGATTTTGAATAGTTGAGGGTAGGAGAGCAGACAAGGTTTAAGTAATCTGTGATTCGCTGATGATGTTGCCGAGATAGGTCACTCAGGAGATGAAGTGCAGAGCATGATCAGTGAGTTAAAAAGGGAGAACAGAATGGTGGGGCTAAAAATTAATATGCAGAAAACCAATGTGATCTTCAACAGTCTCTTAAAGGGAGCAGCAGTGTACAGTTGGTAGCGATGTGCTTGAAGTGGTAAAGAATACTTAGGGCACGTAGTGACCGCAGATCCGAGTCATGGGAGCGAAGTAACTGAAAGAATAAAATGGAGTGGAAGGCATTTGGCAGGATCTCTTACATTATAAATGGCAGTTTACCAATATCCCTAAAGAGAAAAGTGTACAACAGCGGTATCTCACCGGTACTCACCTAGGGGGCAGAAACATGGAGGACAACGAAAAGAGTTCCGCTTAAGTTAAGGATAACGCAGCGAGCCATGGAAAAAAAAGATACTTGCAACATTAAGAGACCGGAAGCAAACAGAGTGGGTGAGGGAACAAACGTGGGTTAAGGACATCCTAGTCGAAATCAAGAAGAAATAAGCTTGGGCAGGGCATGTGATGCGAAGGCAAGATAATCGGTGGTGCTTAATGCTAACGGAGTGGATTCCAAGAGAAGGCAAGCGTAGCGGAGGAGGCAGAAGGTTAGGTGGGCGAATGAGATTAAGAAGTTTGCGCGGATAGGGTGGCCGCAGCTGGCACAGGAGAGTGTTGATTGGAGGGATGTGAGAGGGGTTTTTGCTTTGCAGTAGGTGTAGACAGGCTGATGATGAGAGCAAACAAGGAATGCGGATGTGCCCTAAATGCGTTTTCTCCCATCTCAAATCTTGTCGAATGGGCACTTATATTTACCGCAGTGCTTTCTGCTTGTTGGAGGGTATTCTGTCAAACTCTGGATTATACGCTGGGAGACTTCTGTGCAATTGTTGTGCTTTAGGTCGTCAGGCATGCCTATAATGAATGTGGAATGCAGTTGCTCGATCGTCTTTCCGGTGAGCCGCAGTCACGTCGCCGTCTTAAATAGATTTTTACATATTGTTCCTTATTATGTTTTTTTATGTGTCCGTTAGTTGCTGTAGAAAGTTGCATAAGGCGCCGCTGTTTCAGAATTACTGCCACAAACGTTCTGGTTATTGGATGAATGATATAAAATTTTCCTGCTGTTTAAATGAGCATTCGACACCACTTGTTATACGATCATCTCTGAGGCAGCTTATATGTGATTTAATAACTTCAGGGTAGTTTAGTCCTTGCTACTTGAATATTCGCTTTATTAGTTTCCTCCATGTCGCAGTGTGGATATCTCTTGCCTTTGGCTTGTGGTAGTTCTGGAATTTAGGCTTTTGTATTTCATATTTGGCTAACGCGACTTGAATGGTTGAATGCTTCTAAAAAGGCGTTTTGACTGAGGTGGATCGGCAGGGATAGGTTGAAGGCCAAAAGCAAGGAGGTGAAGTCATTACCGATTTGGGTCAGATAGCTAGAGTGGCAGAGCAATAATATGATAATATGTACTATTGCTGAAATAGCTATGAAAAGCAGGGCACAAGTACTTCTGGTGAGTAAAATGAAATTCCTTGGGTAACCGTAGAGGAAGTAGAGAGAGCCTTGCAATTAAGCCCCATTGAAAAGATAAAAGCGGCAGGTCGGAAGAAAAGAATAGGTCTGTTTACGGACGTTAAAGATAATGAGCTACAGAAGCCGGCAGCCTCAAGATTTGAAGCGCTACATTAAGAATGTAAAGACGCCGATATTGTGTTAGGTTAAAAGAAAGCGGATATGTCACGCTTTTTCCGAGGTATTTTTGGTCATTCAGTCATTGCCACCTGGCGTGTTAAAGCGTTCCTATTTGGTTTTTCACTCAGATAATCTTCGGACTTAGTCCAACAAGTTTTCTCTGATCAGATGTGTAGCGCTGATTTGTTTCTTCCTGTCTGTTAGAAGCAGCGTCTACGTTCTGAATTCTGACTGTTGTTGAAAATTTCTTATTCTTCGTATTATTTCTGTTTGTGATAGGCTACGGTGATACGGCTCGGGTGCTTCATAAAGTGTAAGGGTGGGGGCGAACAAACCTCAGTTGAAAGTTGGCACCTGTCCTGTTGTGGTCTGTCATGTCCTTGTCCCTTCTGCGACGTCCTGACATCAACTAGAACCAGCGACGAAAGCAGTGCTTCTGAATGAATTGGAGAGTACTCAGTTTATCTTATATATTGGTGCCCTTTTGAATATTTTAAATGCTTAACCTAACGCTTTCAAATAGAATAAGCATATTAAATCTTACTATTTGAAATGAATATCTGAACCTTACCATATGTACGCTCCAACTAATCGAAGACAAATGTGAGAGGTGGTTGTGCGTTTTTGTGGGAGAAAATAGGCTAACTATGATGGTGGTGATGGTGGTGAATATAGGCAAAGTCCTGCTGAGCTATCGCGTGTGATATGGCACTTGCACATTTGTGAGAACTTTTTTTATCACCATGATTTAGGTCTCTCATTGCTACAGTGGTAAATTTAGTGCATAACTATGAGTGCATTGACTTACCCCTCTACACGCCGGACTGTGTAGACCTGCGCTGTGCATACGTGGTGTTTCACGTAACTTCAACCATGGGTTAAAAAAGAAAGTGGTGCACCCAAGCAGCGTGGAACCGACTTATTCTATCCAGTAGTGTGCCGCTTTCAGGATATCTTTTCAAATTCTACCTAAACTTAGAGTAATTATGGAATATAACAGTATGCACTGTAGGGTCACGTGAGTTTTGTATCTAATAGGTGTTTTCTACGTGGTCCGTTTTTCCATGCAACAAGCCCGCGAAATAAAAAAAAAAACACTTGATAGCGCTCTTGCGCTATGGTATTGTTGCGCTGTCGAACACGTTCTGAGTAAGCAAAGCGTACGCGCTGGCCGTCTCCAAGTGGTGGCCGACGCCGCTTTCATAACAGCCTTGAAAGCGCGTCAGCACATTCCTCATGAACATGTAAAGCGCGCCGCGATCTGCGATAAGTGATATGCAGGCCATGGACAGCCAGTTCACGCGCACCTTCTATTGATCCATTGCATAGACAAAACAAATAAGAAGAGAAACAAAAGAAGAAGCGTATTTTTGGGTATGTGCCATATACCTGGGGTGAAGAAGAAGAAGAAGAAGGTAGCCTCGGTAGCCTCCTTTTCTTTTATTATTTTGATTATTTTGCATACCTTGAGTGGAGCGGTGGCCACTCACTCAGCCACGGTCAGCGCGCACGTTTAGTTCGTCCAAAACACGGTTGGGAGCGTTGGGATATGGTGGCGCCAAAATCAAAACATGGGTGTTGCCGTCAGCGGTTGATTTCGCAAGTAAAATGCAATTAAACAGAACCGGCACCTTTCGGGCAGTGTTGTAGACGTTACCGAAAAAAGCAACTAAATACGTTACTGGTCAAATGTTTTTTTGCAAATGCCCCAAGGCGGAGCAGATTTGTAATAAGGGAATAATTACTCATTGGCATCCACCTAAAAGCAGCCATACGGCTACAAAGGAAAGCTGTACATCTTTCTTAAAAACTTCGTAGTTAAAAAAAATTCGTAATGAGCAATTACTCCCTTATTACAAATCTACTCCACCTTAGGGGATTCCCCTAAAAACATTTGACTAACACTGTTCCCACTTCGAGTTATTGATCAGTTTTTTTTTTATTCGAGAAGTGTGCCATGAGGCATAAGTTGAAAAAAGGAAAGGGAGGAGAAGGAATGCATGGGATTGAAAGTTAAAAGAAGGAGTGAAGAACCGTTGCGCTGAGGTAGTCGCAGAGGTTGCTAATGAAACGGTTGTCCATTGTCCACTTTACGAAGTCACTTTCGCGGTTCCACCGCAGGCCCACCTCCTTGAGGAGCTGTTTTCTGATAGCAGCCGTCGCTGGGCACGTCCACAACAAGTGCCGCACATCACAAATGTCCGGTGCAGTGCTACAGTGAGGGCACCTGTCAGGTGCTGGCAGATCTTTGGCACACCACCGATGACGGACAGATGGTGTCAGAGCCGCCCCTGCCCGAATCCGGCGCACGGATACCTCCTCCTGCCGAGTAAGACTACGGGGGAGAGGGTGCGAACACGGAGGAATTAGAGCGCGTGTTCGCTGGCGCAGAACTTCGGAATCGGAAACAGGGGACAGGAACGGACCTGGGGGAAGAGGGGAAGGTGGCGGATCGTCTAATGTATGAAGACGAGTCATAGCATCCGCTTGAATGTTATGTGGATCCTGGGCATGGCCGCGAATCCAGTGTATGCGCACAGGACATGGATACTTTGCGCAGAGCACATGAATTGATTGTGAAATCTGGAACGTCCGTCGAACAGCCTTAAGCTGTTTAAGGGCGGCGCGGGATCAGTTCGCTTTCGCCCTTCCATAAGTTTGCCGTCCCGGTTAGCTCATTTGGTAGCGCGACTGCTCCGGTGAAGCGATGGTCCCGGATTCGAACCCCGGACCAGCGCGAATTTTCTTTAACTACAAAGTTTCTGAAACAGCTGTATAGCTTTCCTTTGTAGCCGTATGGCTGCTCTTGGGTGGATGCCAATGCGTAATTCCTCCCTTATTGTATACGTTACTAGTTACGATAAAAAAGGGAGTGCGTTACTGACCAACGTTAGCTAGAAAAAAAAGGTAACGCGTTACCGTTGCCGTTACCGAAAAAAAGTACAGCACGTTACTTTGCCGTTACTCCATCGCCATATATTTTAATCAGTGCGTCTTCGCTGCAAGTAGTCTTGATAACAATTTTATAAAGCTCAAAATGCACATAAAGCTTCGAGCCCAAACAATTCTTTTACCCAAAATTCTCATTTAGAGAGAACACCTTGCGCGAATGCGCAGGTGCTTTGCAATTTTATACAGTGGCCTAAATTTGCCTGCATACAATTACTTGTTATGGGTTCTAACTCTACGGCACGTGGTGAAGGCATGTTCTGAATGTGATATTAAACACAAAATGACACTTCATCTTCAGAAAAAAACATTGCTGAACTCTCAACAAATTAGCAGTCATTCTGAGAAATTTGATGTTCCAAGATGCTCCGCATGCCTCCGCTATTTAGAGAGCTGTGTGTGTGATTGGTTTGGGAAGGGTAGATTGGTGAAGGAAAGAGTGTAAATGCGTGTTCGTGCACGTGTTTCGTGCTTTATGGGTACTCTGTCTTTTTCTTTTAGTTAGGTGCGTCGTCAAGGGCAAGTGTTTTGTGGCATGCAAGCGAGCCGCAACAAGGGTCGTCGAGAGCACCTATACATTTTGTTTACTTGCGACATCACTTTTGGTGCCCTGCACTTTTTTTTTCAAAAAAGGGCGCAGAGGAGGGGGAAATTGGAATAAAGAGTAACTAGTAACGTGACACCTCACGTTATCAAAAAAATTTAACGTAAGTATGTTACCCGTTACACCTCCCAAATGGTAACGAGAAACTTACTAAGTTACCGAAAAAAGTAACGCGTTACCGGTAACGCCATCACTTGCAATGCATTACCGCCAGCACTGCGTTCGGGTCAGTAGCCGTAACCGCTGAGCCACCGCGGTGGCTCATAGACAATGCTCTTCTTTCCTCTGTCTCCAAGTTTCCTGTGTTCGTCCTGTTAGCGCACGCTATTTAATAGAAATGTACCAACTAGCCCGTCAGAAAGTTCTAATAGACAAAAACGTGTCTATAGAGACAGTGACGTGCGAGTGCGTCCATTGCTTGAGACTACAGAAAACCTTGAACACTCCTGCGCCGTCGGCATGTGCGTGTCACCGCATGTAAACAACAGCAGCACTAGAAGTTAATGTAACAAGGAAGTCAACTCCCATGGCAATTCTATGTAGCACATACACAACTTATACGGATAAGGAGATCGAGAAGATCAAGGATAGTATTGTCTTTGTTTAAAAGGTAGTTTGTAGGCAACAAGCACGAGAAACCATTTTTCTTTTCCATCAATTGTGTGAATCAAAAAGCATTTTTATAAATGTCCTCAACATTCGGCGTTGCGAGTTTGAAAACAAAATTTTATTGTCTCGAATAAGGCGACAAACATTTTAACGGCTACACCCCAGGTATCAAACGTCCGCTACAGACCAATTGGCTTTAAAAGCTTTCTGGCAGCGTAAACCATGAGAATACATATTAAACGGACTCCCCGGAGAATAAAAAACACAAAAATCCCCAGAAAGAACATGACGCTTTTACGCACCGAACGTTTGTTTGTTTTATCCCACTTTTTCGCAAATTTTGCTGATGGCAGTGGCACCGCGCAGACGGCACCCTGGTCACGTCCGTCTGGCGTCGCTGGGCAGCGTTGACCCATGCGCTTCGTGACAAGACGCAAGTAGAGCAAAAGCCAGTCACGGGTGGCTGAGCCGTCGCTAATCACTTCCAAAAGTGTTGGGATAAATGGCACACGCCAGCCGCGTTGTCGGTGCCTACCTTGCAAAGGTGCGCCGTGGGGTCTTGTCACGCCCGCCATTGTTACCCGAAGCTACAGACGTCTGCTCCACACACGACAATGTGGAAACACGGCACAAAACATCACGTTGTGACAAAGTGCGGGAAAAGTTACGGGCAGCTTTGCTAGGGTCATATTCTACATAAGGATAAATGCCAAATGGGACGCAGGCCCCTTAGCATGCCATGTCCCACGTCGTCTCCTTAAGGACTCCTTTAAGGAACGAAAGTTCTAATTCAGGTTCTCCACTCCGTACACGTCACAAGGACTGGATTGTAAAACTTTGTCCAACAGATGTCTGGAAGGTTTTAGACTTCCCATCTAGAATACAACCAAGAGGGCCCCAAAAGCGGCTTCGGCCAGTAGGACGGTCTACAGTTGAATCTTCGAATCGGAGCTCAGTAGTAGTGTCTCCCATTGCTCTAAAGACTTTATGCTTCTTCTCTCAGAGGGAGCCTGAGGGCATTTCCAGAAGATGTGATTGAGATGAGCTCTGGATTTACGTAGCTTCCACTGGCTAGAGTACTGACCCGGTTAGTAGAGGCTGCACAACAACGGGCTCGGAAATTAGTTGGTTTGCAGGCGACCGCTAGTGGCCGCCTGGTACTTGTTTAAGGATGTATCGACTGGAGGATATTTAACCCCCCAAGCGAAACCATGCACGAACTAGCTCCCTAGAGTGTGTTACTAGGACACTAAGCGGTCGCGCCCCGTGAACCCAACGTGCGGCGAGCCCACCTACTCGGAAAATAATTCCTCAAGATAATTCGTGGGCCGCCTCGTTCTCAGCGGGGAAGGCGTGCGAAGGTGTCTTGATTATTTTAATTTGTTTGCTACCTCTGGTTGTCTGCAATATTCTCTTTGCCTTTGGAGAAATTCTCCGTCTGGCGAAGTTCATCGTCGCAACCTTAGAGTCGCTAACTACTAAATTTTATGCTGACGTATTCTCAAGTGCGAGTACAACGGCAGATTCTTCTGCAAACTCAGAGCAATCCGTTAGAACTGTGTCATTGGCTATAAGTTGAGTTTCTGCACTGACTACATCTGGGGCCATTTGGCCGTTGCCTTAGTGTCCGGCGTCAGCAGAAACAACGTCTTGTGAGTTTTTGAAACACACGTCAAGATCATAGGCCCGTTTCTTTCAGCATTCGTTGTGATGGATGGGATTCATTTTTTTAGGTAGTCGTGTTATTATGAGTCGTTTCCACTCGCTTCGGTGCAGGTCGACTTTGATTCCTTGCTGTCCTTCATAGTAAATATAGGATTTCCCTGCCGCTAAGAGCTTTCGGGAATATTTCTTACCGCGAGATCCTGACTGCTTCAGTAGTCTCCTGAAGAGCGTGGTGGAGCGCTATATAAAAAAGCTCTTCATTGCCAGAGCGGATGGGAAGTCCCAGCGCCTGCTTCATTCTTTTACGTATGATTCCCTCAGTCTTCTTTTTATCGAAGGCTTTAAGACTGAAGAAGGACGCAACATAAGCTATTCTACTTACAACAAAGGCCCGGATGAGTAACTAGATTCGCTTCTCTCATACCGAACCGCTTGTTGCCAATCTTGTGGTTGAGCCTCATGGTCTGCTGCGCGCAGCCCTATAGTTTGCTTATTGTTTCGGCGCTAATGCCGTTGGCCTGAATAGAAAGTCCCAGAACTCTGACTGTCCATGTTTGTAATGGGGATACCCGGCTGTGAGGGCGATTTGCGAGTCCTTACTGACCCTGCCTTTGGGATGGTATGGAAGCAATTCGGATTTTTGCAGTGAACATTTTAGTCCCCTAGGCTCGACATAACCTCCAACTTCCTGGATGCCTTTTGAAGGGCCTCCTCTATTTGGGCTTCGCCGCGCCTAGCTACTCACACCGTAATGTCGTCAGCATACATGCTATGGTGTCCTTCAGTATCCTCTAATCTCTCAGAGAGCTTGATAACAGCCGCATTGAAAAGAAAGAAAAAACCAATTTTCGCAGCCGCGCCAACTCCTTTTCTTCAGCCAAACTGCTTCACAGTTCCTAATCATGACACTTCCAATATATTTATTTATATGGGCAATTTTCAATTTCAACATGGCAAAAATTCCCGCTCACCGTTACTCACTCAACACTAGCTTAAAGAGAAAGGTTTTTTTTTTAGCCTTTCAAGACATGTCATGCACGACTGCATTGTCACCGTTTTATGCTTTATGAACACGCTGGCATAAGAGAAATCATGGCCTTTCACAGGGCAGCCTACTTAAAGCTGCTACGTTGTGACTATTATTGAGAACTATTCATGCGCGTGGAAGCAGAGCTGTCTCGGAAGTATGCGATCGTAAAGTTAAAGTCTTTAAAAGATACTGGAAGAGAGAGAGATAGAAAAATCGTTCCCGCGGTGAGGAATTTGCTCTAACGTGAATCATTATTTCGTGCCAAAATCGTAGCGTAGCTTCTAGGCAGTAATGGCATTTTTGGCGGCTCGATGCAAACAGAGAATCGCAAAAATGAGCGGGCTTCGACCACTCCCATTCGATCGCGTCTGTCACCACTTCCAATCTTGTCTAACGCCTGGCTTCATTATCTCGCCGGTCCAGATCCCTGGCGGCCAGCGCATGCTTCGACGCCGGGCATCGAGCGAGTACCGCTGGGCAATGCCCGCCGCCCGCCTTTGTATCGCATACGCGCTCAATGCAGAACATTTGTCAAAGGTTGAGTGCCTACAGTGCTTGCTTCTAAGCTCTCTAGTGCGGCTCCTGTAGCATTCACGGAAGTCCTAAGCTTTGGAAGGATGAGGACGGACTTCCTTACTTTCAAGACATTTGGAATTTCTAATGTTGGGATCCATAACTAAGCACTCGTATTTGCTCAGAAGCAAACCTCCTCGGCTCTAAACCTTTGACCAAGGCTGTACGCATCCGGCCTCAGTGTGGAAATTCTCAGGCTGGTGCCCGCAACAAGGGATATAGATAGGAGGTACACAGATGGCCCAAATTTTCAAGCAGTAGCTGCTTATCTGAAGGCCTCCAAGTTCAAAACCGTTCACTTACACGAAGAAACCGAATACTAATATATACAGAAAAGAACACTTCCACCACCCTACAAAACACTCAATAGGGCCGACACCATCGCCTGGCGCCAGCTTCAGATTGAAACGTGGCCCTAACATTTTTCACAATCACATTTTCTTCCGCGCGCAATACGCCGAATGCTGTCCGCAGTGCAACAATCGAAACGTGACGTTCCATCGCTCTGTCTGGGAATGCCCGAAACCACCAAGTCATCGAAGACCCTTCTCCCACCCCTAATTCTCCTGCTGGGAGGCTGCCCTGTCCGGCTCAGACGCGAGCGACCAGCAATCCCTTATCGAGCAGGCGCGCTGGATCGCGTCAGCCATCGGAGTCCTGGACAGAGCCGTCCCCCTATCATGAACGAATATAAATAACCTTCAAAAATGTTTTTACCGCCACCATCACCAGCATCCTGCGATCAATAGACGCACCGCGCAGGGCCGGCGCATGAAATCACAAATGGCTAGGGTCCAGCTCGACGCACAACGTGAACTCGTGCTCTAGGCGTCAAAAAACGAGCGCCAATAAAAAATTGGCGGTGGTTTAGCTCTGGTTAAACCTGGAGTGAGGCGATGGCTACAGCTGGCAGAGTGGTACTTGCTCAGTTGAATTGCGAAGTCTGGCTTTCGTCACTCCCGTCTCGCTGGGCGTTCCTTTGTCTTAGTCCCACTTGACACGGCGCATACGCACAGCTGTTGCAGCTCGCTTTCACCGGCGCGCCGCGCCGCCGGCAGCAGCAGCTGCTCCGCACCACGTGCTGCCGCCACGGTCACGTGCCACCGCCACGCTGAAGGCTCGAAATGCTACCGTAATGTAGCTATCGCTATAAAAACAGCGCCTAACACGGTTCGCGGCGGCGCATAACATCGCTACGGAATGCCAACAAAACATCGCGCAGCGCGCGGCCGTTTTGCCCTGGCGTATTCAGAAAACTGCTCACAATATTTTGTTAAAGAAAACTCTGGAGGATATTGTTACGTGGCGGGCAGCCGAAGAATGAGGCACGATTAACGATGGTAGATGTGATTTAATGGCCGCTGGATTAGAGCGAGCGCACCGTACCGCGCAACTGCCAACTTCGTTGTCTTGGTAATCTGCCCCCCGGGGAAATGAGCAATCGTCCCGATCGTTAACGAAGAGACGCACGAAATAGTTGAGCTTCACGGGAGGGTTCAACAGTGAGGAGAAAGTGATGGGGTGCTGGCCGCCACGATGAAGATAATGGGCGAATGATTCAAGTTCCACGAAGCATCCGATCCGCAGGCTGCCAGCAGCCGACGGCCGAGGCCCTTGGACGCACCGAACGGCGTGGGCAGGGGTCCGGTGTCCTTACGTGTGGGTAGGGTCATGGGTTCGGGTCGCAATAGCGTCATGTCGTCGTGTTTCGTGGTCAGGGCTGGGGACGGCGCTGGGGCGAGCGGCGAGGTCGGTTCAGGTCCAGCGGGCTGGGGCACAGCCGGGCGGGTAAAACCAGGTGCACACGGCCGATGACCACGGCAAGTGGAGGATGCCGAAGCTGCGGGACCAGGATGGCGATGATGACCCAGCGCCTCACACCAAATGTCACGTTGCTGCCGGCCGAGGAATAAGGCGCGACGAACGCACGATGGCCGCTGGCCTAGCGCGAGCACTCCGTACAGCTAGAGTGAATTAGTTCACTCTAGTACCATGCCGCTGACAACTTCGTCGTCTTCTTAACAATGTCATAAGACCTTCTATGCTATCATGAAGGCCAGGAGACCATTCTAAAATAAACTGTCCCACCGTAAGCACCACAAAGTAAGCACCGACTCTGAGAAGATCTCGAAGTGCGCAGCTCCAAGCCCAAGGGAAACAAAAGTGAAGAGCCTGAATTTCGCTCTAAGGCAACCGATACGCGAGTTAGAAACGCGAGAGGATCCCGAGTTTCTCTCTTGGCGGTCTGAAGTTGCCAGAAGACAAACGAATCATGATGGCGCTGCCCGCGCATCTGTGCTTCCGTTAAACAAAAACCAGTGTGACGTCGTACTTTCCACTTGAGACACACTGGTTGCTGAAAGCTTTGGTCAAGAAATTCAATGGCAGCCTCATCTATGGTACCATAACATCCATAACGTAAACATCATCAAGGATCAGCAAATAGCTACCGCTTATAATAGCAGCACCAGTTATGGCCGCCGGCAGCTAAATTTTGTGCTGTTCCTGCTTAATCGTCAAAACTTAGAGGTCTCTCGTTGCATTTCATCGACCATCATTCCGTAAAATTCATTACCGCTCGTTAACCTTCATCGCTGTGTTTTTCTTCATCCCTTCCTTACCGTCGCCTCGTAAAAATATCGGGCCTGCCACGTTCCAACCACCACATTCAGTTGCCCTCATATTCCAGCTGCTGTTCCGTAGTTCCGAAGTCAGCCAACATTACTGATTAACAAGCACATTAAAGGCACCCTAAAATGATTTTGGTGCGCATATTCTAGTGCAAAAGATCAGTAGAGGTGGTTTTTGTGGGCGTTTGAGTCAAATTTGAAAGCTCTACGTGAAGCCTATAATTTATAAATAATTTTTAAAAATCTCTGTTCGCAGTAGCTCGCTAGCGATTAGAGCGATACACCGCACCGCGCGTCCCCTTCCCCGATGACGTCAGTGGGCCGACGGGGCTATCTTGAAGGGTGTTCTTCTGCCCACTGACGTCATCGGGATGGGGGAGGCGCGGTGAGGTGCGTCTCCTTATCGTTTGCGAGCTGCTGCGAGCTGTGATTTTTAAGAATTATTTATAAATTATAGGATCCACATAGAGCTTTAAATTTTGACTCAAGCGCCCACAGAGACCACTTTTACAGATCTGTTGCATTAGAATATGCCTATCAAAATTATTTCAGGGTGCCTTTAAACATATCCTCCGTGCGCTGCTGGAGCATAGAATGTTGACCCTATCATGTGAAGCTTTTACGGTTAGATAAAACCGTTTACATAAATGAGTAGCAGCGGTTCCGAAAATGTAGCTTGGAAGGTACAGTCATGCATGAAAGTTTTCGTGATATGGTTTCTCGAAATAAAAATAATTTCTGCGCTGTCGAGCAAACTGGGTCAATGAAAAGGACAGAAGCTTAGGGTACATTCGTGATGCATCTGCGGGAGCCAGTGCTAGATGACTGGCCGGCATGGCAACACAGGTATAATCCTTATGCGCGATTCCTCATTCCGGTAAGTTGTAATAAGGGAGTAATTACTCACTGCCATCCACCCAAGCGCAGCCATTACGGCTGCAGAGGAAAGCTATTTATTATTTATTTATTTATTTACATACCTACAGCGCACTTGCGGGCATTAGTGTAGGGGGGAGAAAGAAAAAGCAATATGAGTGCACAGTTGATATATAATACAAATTAAGCTGCAAATTGAAAGGCAGGAAACAAGCAGTGAAAATTAACACAATACGTATACACGTAGTTGTCTTGATATTTGCGTCACTTAATCACACTGTAAGTGGAAAAACAGGCATGACAAGTTAAAAGTAATGCGAAAATCCATTAAAAAAGAATATTTTTCAGATCCTGGATAAAAGACGAAGGGGTCCCAGAAACAATTTCTCCAGGCAAACCATTCCACTCATGTATTGTCTTAGGGAAGAAGCTGTTCTGCTTGCGGTTCAAGAGGCACTTTGCTCTGTGGCCGCCGTTCCCATGCTACCCACGGCCCGCATTGTCATTCGCACCGACGCCCTTCACGTCACACGCCTACTACGACGAGTCAGTCGCACCCCAGAAATCTGTCAAGACATCCATCGTCTAGCGGCACACATCTCGCAACAAATCCGTATTGAGTGGGTCCCGCGTGACGTCCTGAGCGCACAAAGCCGCGCAGATTATGCGACCCGCCTTTAGACACCAACATCGTCTTTGCCTCGAGTCCTCACTCTGGATGACAGCACCCTCCTTTTAACAAGAAAGGAACACCTCCGGCGCCGCACACGTGCTCTAATCCCTCCGTGTGCGGTAATCCTCCCCCGTGGTCTTACCCGTGAACAGGAGGTTGCGCTTCGGAGGATACCGATCGGGGTTGCCCTAACTCCAGCTGTGACACGCAAGTGGCCGCATTTCAAAGATTTATATCCCCGCCCTTGGTGTCCAGTCTGCAAAAACAGAGACTGTGAGGCTGATATTCACCACCTGTTGTGGGACTTCCTGGCGCTGAAGCTGACGAAAATTCGGCACCTGGCGTCAGTGGGACTCTCATCTTACAATCCGGGTTCATATATTGCATGGACACAGGGTGCATATCATCGTTCACTTCTTGATTTCATCAGATCAGCTCAATTTCTTTTTATTTAGGCATCTTTCTCAACTTTCACTTCATAGTTTTTATGCCCTTAGGCAATAAACATCGCTTTAAGAAAAGCTGTTCTGAAATACGTTTATCCGGCAAGCATATTCACGCACTTTTCGTGCAGATGCATATGTTGGTTTCGTTAGATATCCAAATTTGTCGATGCCTGTTCTAGAGTAAAAGATATAAAATAGCGACAAGCGCAGGTATTTTCTTCTGGTTTCAAGCAGCGGCCACCTCAGGTTTCTGGAAAGATCGCGAGATCTTTTCGAAAAGTCATAATTACCTGACACAAAGCGAGCAGCACGTGCCTGCACGAGTTCAAATTTTGCAATGTTGCACTGGGTTGACGGATCCCAAGTACTGCAACCTTACTCAATAATGAGACGTACATTTGACAGAAATAATGGTTCCTTTAGCTTAGTTGGTGCCTGATTAAAGTTTCGTCTGAGGAAATTTAACATTCGACTAGCCTTCAGGGTTATGTTATGTATATGAGCATTCCATGACAAATTGGCAGATAATAGAACCCCCAAATATTTGTATTCGCTTTCAACCGACCGGCAAGTTCCTCCCATGACATAATTGGTAAGCATTGGTTGTTTTTTAGTTGTAAACCTTACCAGATTGCATTTTGATAAATTAAGGGGCATCTTCCAGGACTGGCACCACAAGAACACGGATACCAGGTCGTTCTGTAAATGTTGAGAGTCCGCCGCACTGGTAATTTCGCGGTAGATACAGCAATCATCCGCGTACAATCGAACACGGCTGGTGGTACGGTCAGTAAGGTCATTGATATAAATCAAGAAAAGTAGAGGGCCCAAAACTGACCCCTGTGGGACTCCAGATAATACAGACACACTTGATGAGCACTCACCGTCCAGAACCACGCACTGTTTTCTCTCAGACAGGTATACTTGAATCCACGCTAAGAGATTGGCCGGTATATTCATTAGGTACAGTCATTACTCCCTTATTGCAAATTCACTCCACCTTAGGGGATTCCCCCAAAACATGTGACAAACATTGTTCCCACTTCGAGTTATTGATCAATTCGCTCTCGCCCTACCATAAGCTTGCCGTCCCGGCTAGCTCAGCTAGTAGAGCGACTGCCCCGGTGAAGCGGTGGTCCCGGGTTTGAACCCCGGACAAGGACGAATTTTTCTTTAACTACAATGTTTCTGAGGAAGGCGTATAGCTTTTCTTTGTAGCCGTATGACGGCGCTCGGGTGAATGTCAATGAGTAATTACTGCCTTATTACAAATTCACTCCACCTTGGGGGATTCTTTTAAGCATTTGACCATTCCGGTAAGTAATGCACATATCTCAAGGTTCCTTGCAAAATTTCATGCGGCACTTCGTACGCATTAAAATTATGGCAATTGTGGGAACGTAAAAGATATCTTTCACCCGTGCTTTCTTGCTCTTACTGCAGAAGTCCTCTTTTGCAACGAAAAGGGCGTTAGGGCAAATAGACTACAATAGAGCGCAGCCACCGCAGGAGGTGCACTGTGTGTCAAAAGTTCCCAGGGCAAGGGATATGGTTTTGATTAGTATACCCCGGGTCGTCATAAACGTATGAAACTAGCAAGGTGCTCAGCGGTGAGAATGATGCTTGTCCTACCCTTTACGGATGCCTTTATGGTTTGAGCTCATATACTGCATGAATGTCCACGGGACACACCGCCGATTAACCTGAAGCTCTCGAACCGCGAAGAGTGGGAGGTTGCGGTGCTCAGCTCCGACCCGAAGACCCAATTCCGGGCCGTGAGCCGAGCTTTGGAAGTCGCCGAGCGCCAAGGGCTTCTGGTCACATCACGCAACCAGCAGTGAAGCAGGGAAAGAAGAAAAGCGCAATGAAGACCCCACTCGATCTACGAAAGAGCACCTTTGAATGAATTTTGACGAAAATAAAGTTTTTACCACCACCAGCTATGGTTTGACGGAGCAGTAAATGCCCACCTGCGCGGCTCAAAAGCTCACCCGGTGGCCCAGGAACAGTTGGCGCGGCCTGTACCTTTCAGCAGAAATCACCGAACGCGAGAAAGGAGAATAAAAAGTAGAGGGATCGGCAGGACTTCATCTATGGAATGTTTGGGGTAAAGACTGAAATTACTCTGGGCACTCAGTGTAGGGATGCGGCCATTTTGCATGGAACTGCCGAAACGGCGTTGGTACGAGTAGCGAGAGGCATCGAGTTAACCGGCATATAATTGTAGGTGTCTTCAGAACTGGCACTGCTGAGCACTGGCGGCAAAAATTCTGACCTGTCTTGATTTCCAGAAAGGCACATTGATGTACAAGGGCAAGTGTAATAATTGACATCCGCAAAATTACTTATCAAATTATTCTATTTTGAGAAAAGTGCTTCGGGCTTCGTCAAGGAGCAGTATCCACATAATATGAAGGTACTTAATTGCTAAGTGCAAGGCGTTTGTTTCGTGTCATGTGCGCTTCTGGACCCTAACGTTAAATTCGGGTAAATAGAGTAGTTCCGTAGAAATATGGGCACCGAGCAGGTTAGAGAATCATGAAGCATTTTTAATATTTTACAGTTTAGCTCCTCACTACATGAAAAAGAGAAGCAATGGCACCAGGAGTGCCCGGGCAGATGACAGACACACATGTTGCATTTAAGGACTATCTAGTATTGTTACTGCACGTAGAAACTGTCTTCACAGGATAAATTGTAAAAAAATGTCATTGCGGATTTCGCATGCTCACAATTCATTAGTTAAAGAGCCCTAGTTATCACTATGTGTGCACAGATATCAAGACTGCATTGCTCCGATGGAACTGTTTGACAGAATATTTTTGCTTTAGATCCGCAAAGCGAGAGCATATCAAGCGCTAAATACTAATGGCAGAGGATGCACGTCAGTTGAAAAAGATTTGCGAAATGAAAGTTATGCTGGAGCCCGAAACGTTGTGAACTGAGCCTTTGAGTAAGGCACAAACGGTAAAGCTCGTTGTGTCGTGTGTGTCTTCTCTTGTATGAGTTCCTATGATTGTTCGTCAAAGCGGCAGGAAAGGCAAGGACAACGCAAGAACTCTGCTCCCGAGGTTCTTTTTCTTTCTTGAAAAGGTCACACAACATCTCTGAGGTGAGAAGAATCACAGCTTTTCTAGTTGACATAAACGTCCACGTTACAGCAGACAAGCAACGGACATTTAGGCACAATTCACACGCCTACAACAAACACACACTCTTTGAGCCGTCTACTTTACACATCTAACGTGTTCACCAACTCCCATCCATAGGAATAAAGCACAGCAGGACAGGAGAATGAAAATGACGGCTGGGCGAAAAGTAACCACGTCGATTTTAGCGCAGGCAGACAGCAAGAAGTAGCTTCTAGTGTACGCAAAAGTGTCCGTGCTTCCTCGTTTATCACAACTAAGGGCAGTGACGGCGTGCGGCTGGTGCTGAGCGCTTACGCACATGGACTACAAAACACGTCTTCAGCTGAACGAGAACATACTGAAGTACTGAGTGCCCACTAACATGTCTAATTACGAACGACGGAATTCTACTCATGACAACCAGAATCTAGTCACACATTCTTCGCTGACACTGTCGCGCTCAATACGACCTTCAGTATGCGATCGGTGCCCATAAGGTCATGCACACGCCCGCTGTAGGGTGCCCCCGTAAGTGCCGTACACACTCACTATGCGAAGCGAGCTCGTAGCGACAACATAACACGCTGCCTTGAAAAAAAGCAAGCGGTTCTGCCATTCCGAAACCGTGTGTCATTTCGCAAGCTGTTTTCTCACCATCGCTTCCTCTTTCCCTACGACGGACGGGCCTAAAAGCTGCAGAGTTGATACTTCGTGGTGTTTAAAGTATTGTGTTACAATTCCTCTGGCAAACCGCAAACTCCTGGTCTGCCCTTAACGGGTCCTAATTTTTCAAATTCGCGACATTGCTGCATTAGACCCAAGCGCCACGAAGTGAGCGTGGCTTCCATCGCTCGCGTTTTCCTAGCGATTTAACTATTGTTCCCGCAATTTCTCGATCCAGCTGCGTTTTCTGTCCGCTCCGCTATTTGTTCGCAAAATACTGAAGCGAGTGATTTAGTCAAAGTTAAACGCCAGCAGCGGAGGATCAGCGCAAGTCTTAGCTAGTTGAGTGCATCAAGCACACTTATTGGCGTGCCTGGTAGCCGCACCGCCCACAGAACAAGGAAGCGAGAGCGAAGGCACCGACAGAAATTCGTCTCCTTTTAGAATATCAAATCCCCTTCTCTCCTTACCCACGCGGACTACAGTCGCGATTAAAAAAGATTAGCACACGTGATGGAACACCGGAGCGCCGGAATGACAACGCGTGGCGCTGCGGGTGACGCAGAAGCTGATAACGAGAGTGTCGGGCCGTTGCCATTCTACAGTATAGAGGGGTTCAGCGGACTGTCACGGCCAAGCAAAATTTATTTTTCTGTCTCGCCCTCTCTTTTTTTAATGCAGCCTTGTTCCAGCAGGCAACTGGTGAAGAATATGATAGTTGTTTTTTTGATTGTTTGGCAGTTACTCTTACGACCAGCCTCAGCCGCTGTGCTTGGCAACTGCTTGAAGAGCATACTGAAGAAGTTGGCGCGGAAAAACGAGGACAAATGCGAGACCGCGCCAACTTCTTCAGTATGCATTTCAACCAACTCGCCCAACTTTCTGCTCTCCTAAGTGCTTGAAGAGCTCTGCATCCATGAGCTGCCATGTCCTCCCAAGAGAGCAGATCTTAATATATTTGAAAATATAAAGAGGTTAATGAAAAAACGACTAGCTAAAGGCAGTGTGCCTCGAGTCGCCAGATATCGTTTGGGCGGCAGTTCAAGAGGAATGGAGCAGGCTCCAGGCTCTTCCTGACCTTGCAAGCAGCCTGTTTGACTCGTTCCCTGAGCGCCTTCAAAGCGTTGTGAGGGTCGGTGGGGCCTATGCACGCCATAACGACGTGTTTGCTCTCGCTATCCTCCTTACTTTTTTTCCTGAATTGATGGGATAGTTCTCCTGTTAATATTGTTACTACACTTTCCCAACTGAGTGACTTGTGTGAATTAGTTGCATAGGAAAAATAAAAATCCTCTTGAGAAACCATCGAGGACATAAAACATAGTAATAAAAAAGAATCCATCTTTCGTTATGATAACCGAGCCAAAGTAAATGGCGCATGCACAGTCACGTAGGGTCGGCACTTCGACGCTCGGGCGATGGCGCGCTTGATAAAGGTAACTTCCTGCCGTCCCCCCCTATGCTGTAAATATGGAAACGGCCCGATAGGCAGGTCTGCAAACCGCAGCGCCGCGTGGTGAGAATATACAAATTCTGATCGCCAGTGATTTGTGCTAGTATTTTTTACTCGCGACTGTACATCTCCACGATGCAACTGCGGCCCGAATAGGCCCGAAGCACTCTCCGGTTGCGTCTCGCGCGTTACTCATAATGCTAAGCACTGCACAACGTTCCATTAAGATATCGGATTAACATCGTCCTGTGGTGCTCACTGTACTAAGAGCGCTTCAAATTGGAAAAAAAATCCTTTCAGAGATGCCAAGCTGCCTTCTACCGACTTATTCGACACTGAAATGGCACAGGATGACGAATCGCTAGCTCAGTTTACCAGAACAGTCACTGGGAGGGAATTTGCTGTGGGCTGACACACACCGTCGGCACTCTGTGATTCTCGCGAACGAAGGTTTTACAACAAACGTACATGTTAAAGGCCTATCCAGAGAACCTAGATTCTATCGATTATAATGGACCCTTCATATAGAAGCAAGTTGGTGTACGGTTCTAGGTAATCTAATAGAAGCTTATCCTCAGAATTCCGGAGCGAATATGCAGTGGTACGTGGCCACCTCATTACGTGTTATAAGAGCCGGCGCGAATGCATGGCTGCAACTATCTGTTTCGCATAAGATTTTGGTACTACATTCAATCATCCCCCCACTCACCAGCGTTCAGTGATATTCATGCCGTAAAAGAAAATTCCTTCAATTTCACATAATGATCCCGATTTCAAGATCGTTTTTTTTTGAAGAAGCTTGAAACACTCCGCCAATATCGAGAAAGTGAACAATCGCCGTTCGAAATATTTCTTCAAAGTTCGCAATAATTCCCTTTCCGTAAGATTTAGCCCCTGAAATCACCTGAAGAAAGAAACATTCTCTGAATGGAACACGACAGCTAGCGTTTTCTCCGCGCTAGCGTAGAATGTCACATGACACCATGTCCTTGAATTACTTGACCGGTAATACGTTATCAGAAGGACGCAACGATACCTATGACAGCGTTACGAACAAAGCTAACTACACACAGCAACAGCTCAATGGACATACAGAAATCATTGACACAACAAGCACACTCTCAGGACGAAGATATCGACAGGATACAGGCAATTGCTTGCCTGATGTAATTGAGCTGACTGTGCTAGAAAAGTGTTATTGCTGACACGAAATATTTAGCTGCACTGCAACAAAGACACGATTATCTTGCGTGAAAAAAATTACGCCGCTCCAGGACACGTTCTTCAGTCGTTGTCCGTCTTGTCGAAAACACCCTCCAATGAGCTCCACGATGCACCACGAGATCGCCTCCTTCATGGCGCACTTCAGTCTCAGAGGCACGGCAGCAGCGAGCGGCGAGGAACAGTACTCGTGTTCAAAGAGATCCGGTGTCGAAACTGTCAACCGAACTGCCAGTTTCGTTTCATTTCAGCGAGGGAACAACAAGGATGGGGAAACGGGAATCTTGTGCGTGTGTTGTCGAGAGGGCTTCACTATACACCTAAGGGAGTTTATTTACATGAAAGCATCTTTTGGCTGACCGTTTATCTTGCAACCAGCACTCCCTATCGTTTTTCCTGATGCACAAGGGAAGGAGTGAGAAAGGCAGTAAACATGCCATACGGCGTAAAAACAATCGTTCCAGATACTGGGTGTGTAGTTGCAGGCGTGTAAGACTGGGTGTAGCGGGGTTGGAGAAGACAGGCACGGATTTGCATAGCTTGATATCACCGCGGGGTGTAAACCTAATAATTGTTGTCTTTGTCAGCAAGTCGTGGGAGATCCCTGGGCGTTATATGCAAAACGCAATGCGGTGCTACAACGCCGCTCGTATTGATTTCTGGCTTGCCGTTGTTCCTAATCAAAAGGTGGCGACCGGCCGCCAATAAAAAAATGGGTTTATTTCGCTATAAAGGCAAATCCATTCAACAGAAATGTGAGCAAACTAGTGAAGAACAAGTTCCAAATCTTACGAAAACGAGCGCTTTAAACGTTTGGTTATTTTGGGCTGTATGGTACACCATCCGCCAGCAAAGACACTTGTTTCTAAGTTTACCTTACCACACGTAAAGGGTGTCCCCAGCATCCGCTGAAAAGAAACACCAGAAAAAGATACTCGCTGCATTCTAAAAGATTCTGCCAATGTCCACCGCGTGCCATGACAGATAAGCGCATGACGCGAAGCTCGTATTTCACTCTTCATTGTCACTGTCCCACAGAGCTGTTTCCCATCACTTCCACCGTGATTGTTCCAGGCTCACAATTGCGCGCTGCTGGGTCCAGTTTGCATAAGAGCTTCTAGCAAACTGACCAGTGCTATTAACACACGTGAAAGGACGCTTCCAAGCCAATCGCCGATGATGACAGGGCACTTCCATTCGAAGACGAAGCAGCGATAACACCGTGGTGGGAAAGCTGGGGCCGAGTAAGACGCCGTCTCAACTTGGCCATGTTCTCTAGGATGAGCTGGTTCTTCGGGTCAAGTGAAAGGGCAGCCTGGTAGTGCCGGAACGCGCCAGAATAGTCGCCCTGCATTAGGCAAAAAAGGAAGCAAACAATGCCTTCAAACATGCCTCGTCGAAGAACTAAACTACTCATCAACTTCATCGGTTCCTTCTGATTTCGCAGAAGAAGCTCACAGAGGCTGTCATTATCGCGGCCCTCTATATCAGGTGCCTTAACAATGCCGCTTAGAAGCCATGCTAAACACTGCCACTTCCAGTCTTAAGTCCATACATCAATTGTGATCCGCTGAGTGGCGCTGGCTGCATAGAAATCCCACGGTCCACCGTTCGTGTTTCATTTCTGACCGAGTGTAATAAAGCAGATTCCTAAGCGAACAAATTGTCTCATGAACGAACGCGCTCTCTTGCACACTTATGGTTCTATAAAGAGTTTGGTTCTGATTTAGAGCGTTTGGCGCTGTGTCCAAGGCACGGGAGGCTTTAAACGCTACATTGCTTCTACTGCTTTCATGGCCGCTGTAATAACTTCGCCACATTTTCATTAACGCAGTGTGCATAGAATTCGAACTGCACAGGCGCGATTTTAACATTTCTGTTACGCAGTGTAAGCCTTTTTTGTTTTAATTTGCTGCTACTATATGAGGGCAAACGATTTTATGCATGAAAAGAAAAATTTCACACTGCAGTTTTCAGAATTAGCCAAGTTGGTAGGAAAGTGCAGTATAATATTATCTCGTATTGTATGAAAAAAGGCCTTGGTAAACTAGCTCGATAAAAAATAGCGAGTATAAATACAACTCTTACAAATTATAAAGAATGAAATTCATCTTTTTATTCTCAAATTCTCCGAATTTCGTGCTGCTTGTACTAACCTCCAGGTGCCTGATGACAGCGAGATTCAGATGGGCGTGAGCGAGGTCCGGGTTCAGCCTTATCGCCATGAGGTAACTCTGAAAGCAAAAAAGAAGTTGCATGTGCTGCCAGCGTTTCCCTGTGCACTAGGCAATGCGTGATACATATCTGATTGGCAGCAACTAATAAACGCTGTAGAGCAAGGGACACAAAGTGTCCTGTTGATTTGTGAAATATACAAAAAAAACACTCAGAACTTGCCAGAATACAGCAGCCTTAAACGACCTTTCGTTCCATAATCTCAGTTTAAACTGGGGGCATTAGTGCCATTTCATTTACCCTGTTAGATATCAAGTACAGAGAAACGACAAAGAGTGACTTATGTGCGACTTCCTCGTTAGATGAAAATAATTTCAAGTGAAGTGATCAGCTGAAGTCTAAGTTTTAGTCTCAGCCCCAGTCGTTCCAGACTAGTCGGGAATGAGTACAGAAAGTATTGATCTCGTTTGAAAAAATTGTTTATGTATACAAACCTCAGTTCACACCCGATAAGAAACATCAATTTTAACTCGTGTATTTTCTGCCTTGATGCTCTATAAGAGACGCCATTCGACCGATATTAGTCAAAGTGCGGGAGGGTGACCAGCACCTTTTTGAGAATATGATCAGGATATGTCACTTAGGCATCTTTTCAATGCGGGAAGGCGATAGACGTTTGCGACTCATTGCCCTGATTTATATTTGCCGCCCTTGAATTCATTTCACAACTGAAGCGAAGAGCAGCTGGTGCGAGCGTGGCGCCACATACGTCACCTAAGTGGCGATGTAACGGACGGACAGTCATCGCGAGTATGAGCCATTAAAGGCTGTCGCCTTAATAATGGACCTGATTGAGCCTCCGCTGCTTTTATATAGTATGAAATGTGAACTTCGATTTATACGGCATATTGCATCTCGTATATCCGTATTTTATACAGCTGAATGGAGAAAGCATGATGCTGCTCAACAGCGTACCCTACCTGTGCAGATGAGTCGAGGTCATCCATGTCCTTGAGAATGTCGCCATGGTCCGCGTGTATCCTGGCGCAAGAGCGATCGTCCACAGCACAAAGCGCCAGAGCTTTAAGGATGTAGTCCAAGGCCTGCGGTAAAAACCGCCGAGCAATGGTTTCAATGACATAGCATTCGCATGCGCACAGGATGTACCCACCGACCCGCCTTTTATAGTAGAAGTGCTCTATAGGGTTCGGATTTGGGTACTTTCCCTCAATTGCTCTTTGACCGCTGAACGAGTACGAGAGCTCTTGTTTTGTGCAGTGCGGAAATAAAGGCAGTCGTCGACGCTGGGAGTTCACGAGGACCATAGCGTGAAGTTGTGCCGGTACGTGACCAGTTGTTTCTGCCTACACAATCCAGTTAACGAAGGCAGCTAACGAAAGATCAGCGGAATGGCGCAGCCCTCGCCGGCGGGTCTTCACTACGCATGCGCCGGACCCAAGCGTCAGTTTGGGTCTTCGGTTAGCGGCACCGCTAACATGAACTGGGGCCAATAGCGTGGGCTTCGAATGCCGGACAATATTGGGCAACATCGCGGCTCGCCGCCAACCGGAGGCTGTTTACTTTACCACCCGTTCGTCGTTGCCGCTGTTTTGTGTTTCATATTCGTGGCAGATATAAAAGGCGCTCGAAGCTGTTGCTTCGTCTCCCCATGCAGCACATGTGAACGGCCCAATATTGGACATGTATTGGCAAATGCTGGTCCTACAAAGGACCAGCGTAAGGCCATCCCTGAACAATATTGGGCCAATTAACTGTGCTGCTTGAGTCAAAGAAGACTCTGTCACAAAATTCCAGGAATAAAACGCCTCGAGTTTTAAAATTCGTCTCAGATTTTGACAGATGGTAGGCGTTAGAGCGGGAGAGAAACTTTATTTTACAGCACGCCATCTAGATGCTGATGACGCCTTGGGCCTACCATACCCAAGTGTACCGTTCTCTAGCAGAAGCAACTTTGTGCTGTGCATATGACTTTTTAAATAAATAGCGGGCACCAGTAGCTGCACGGGAAATGGATGTTCACTTTATGCTCTTCGATGAGTGTTTCAGGTTTGTCCAACCGTGCTTGAGGGCCTTTGCACAGTTCCCGACTGCTGGGGCCGGATTACGCAACTTTCAATTAGGGAAATTGTCAAAAACTTGTCAAAAAGGTGTCAATTGGCCTCGCTCCTAATGGTCGGTCGTGGCCGGCGGCCATTTTGCTTTTTTTTCCGTCATGCGTGGCTGCAGATTACGTCACGGAGGTGGCAGAAGTGGTGACGTTGCACACCTAATTATTCAGGCGCTAGCTGACAGTTTTTGTGACAGCCTCGAGGCGGTCAATTTGACCGTTGCGTTTTTGACAGAAAATGGCGGAGGTGTACGCGAAGAGAGAGGCGGCTGCACCCGTGCGAGCAACGGCGAAGCAGAGCGCACGAACACCTGTTTGATTATGTTTGACTTGCCGGACAAGCTGTTGCGACGCCTTTTTCGACTAAAGAAGCAGACTGTGAAGTGGCTTGCGACGAAGTCGCCGATGAACTGGGAGGAAATTTGCGTGCGAGCGCGCTGTCGGTGCTGCGGCAGGTGCTCTGTGCACTGCGGTTCTTTGCTATCGGCGGCTTTCAAGCTGCCATTGGTTACGAGGCGCACGTCGGCATCGCAAAACCGATGGTAAGCAAATGCGTGCGGCAGGTATTGGAGGCAATCTGCAAAGTTAGCGCGCAGGGGGGTGGGTTCCCGCGGTCACCTCTGTGCCACATAAATAAAACACGCTTATGCTGGCAAAGCACTTTATTTTCCCCAGCAAATCGCACTTCGTGGTCGTCTTCTGTTTCCCAAGGGAAAACAAACATACAACCACACATCACATATTGCGACACCTCACCTTTTGGCATTTTTGTCATCGATCGAAAGAGCCGAAAAACACCGACTTCAACAAGTTGTCTTCGTCGATTTAGTACCAAGTGCTTCTTGCAAGTTCGCTCGGTAGGCACGTAGCCCTCACTGCATTCGTTAAAATTTTTCTGCGCACTTAGGTCCACCGCACAGTAGCTTGATTTCAGACGCCGCGTAACAAACACTAAACATGGCGTAGAATCGGCTGCTTTTGTGCAAAGCGGCTTGACGTTTTACCGCCGTCAGCGCATTCCTGCGGCAGCAAAAGTTACCCACCAGCCAATTTATTAGCACAAAATCGAACACCTATTGTTTTGCTTAATATTTTCCAACTTTAAACACAATGAATTGGCAAAATAAAATATTAGTTACTTTGGTCGCTGCTTATTTCTTTTTAGAAAAATTTAGCAGACGGTCCCTCACCTTGCAAAAAAATGCTCTCGGGGCACCGTCCTGCTGTACTTGGCTGATTTCTCGTTGCGTCACGTGGTGACGCCTCATCGTTTCGTCATTTTGACGTCACTGTCAATAACTTTTGACAGAATTTGTGACAGTTGCGTAATTCGGCCCCTAATCTACAGTGACCGTCGTGACCACAGGCCTCGTCAGGTCATGTTGAGCAGTTCACTCTTGTCCACCTACCAGAAGAGCGCCTCAATAATTTTTTTTTCCGTCGTAAAAGTCTGCTTGTCTTTTTTCCCTTGTGGCCCAATAAGACAGCATCATTTTGAAAAAAGAAAAAAAGTTCATTTTACAAGTCTCAATTATGGCATAAAAAATTGGTGGAAGCTTAGGGCCCGTTCACACTTGTCCGGTGAGCGAAGCGTATTCGGCCGCTTTTGACGCCGGGCGAGGCGGAAAGCGAGGGCGATCGGGCAGGACCCAATTTTTTCGCGTTCGCCGCCGCCGCCACCGCGGCGAAAAACATGGCGGCGCCCTTCGACACAGGACCCCTCGCCTCGGAATGAATTCGTCGTTGTTGCGGCCTTTCTCAGCGCGTTCACTGGCTATAAATTGGACACCGGTACATCGCTTCGTATCACCTCACCTATAAGCAAAAGTATAAGTGGTAGATTTGCTTTATTTTTTATTTAGAGTGACGATTCTGCCGCTACTGGGCCTAAGAGGAACGCCGGTTTTGTTGACCGTACTAGCTCCCATCCTGACAAGCAGATGGCGCCACTAGGCTGGGTGTTTCGTTGCGAGTCTGTTTGCATACGGTGAACTAAATATAGGAATGTGCCTGCGTTTACGTACGCAAGCGTGCATACGGTTATGGTACACAGCATCGATTTATGCTCTTTTCTAACCATATCTGCGTACACCGGGAGCGGTGACGTGGTGGCCGGGAAGTGTGTGGAAAAACTAGAAACAGCAGCGACGCGGCGGTTCCGCCTCGCCCTGGCGTCAACAGATAAGAACAGGTCCTAGTTTTCCAGAATTCGCTTCGCTCGCCTGATTTTTGGACAAGTGTGAACGCGCCCTTAAGCTTCGTCTTTAAGCGTGAGACGCGACAGCGTGTGGCAGCGTTACCAAGGAGTGCACTGAACGCCATCGCCAGTTCGGCGCGACGCGTGGCCCGTTGGACAATTTAGGGAAAGGACGCCTGTCTCACATATCTCGTTAGATACCCGAATCGTGCCGAAAGGCAAGGAAAATGAAGTGAAAATTGGTTTTAAGGAAAGGAAATGACGCCTGTCTCACATTTCTCGCTGCACACTCTGAACGCGCCGTAAGTGAAGGAGAAAACAACACCGTATTCACTAGACGCGCCTTTGTCCATTACAAACCACGAGCTGGCGTGGCGGTGTGGTTAACGTGCTCGTCTCTAACTCCGGAGGCCTTGGTTCGATTCCCCAACTCGACCTATTTCGTAGACTGCTTTATTAATGTTTCTGGAATTATTCCCTCACGGCCATCAACACCGGCTTCCCTGCGAAACGGGGCCCTTAAAGCCGTCGCGTTATAGAACAGTGGTAAAGATTTTGCTTCAGGCAGTTTCTTCCGGCGCTTGTGTTGCTCCTGTATTTCACACGACTTACGTACAGCCGGCCAAATCTTAGCTCGCGTGCGCGACGGCCGCTTTTTTCCGCGCTACTGCGCGTCGCGACGAAGCAAAGTTGCGGAAAGCTCAATATTGAACACTGGCTTAGTGAGCCTGTGCTTAGATTTGGTATTTTCGCAAGTTTCCTGCGTAATAAGCCACATGACCACGGAGAACGCGGCCGTCAATAGGCGAGCTAAGATTTGGCCGCCTGTATCTTTCTTATGCAGAACTTAAGTCAGCAATCGAAGTCGTTGAGCTAAACAGCGTTACTTCCAGGTGGTAAAATTTTCTTAAACATCGCACCCACGCTTTAGAGCGCCTTTTGTTTATGAGCTTAGAATCTTGTACTTTGGAGATTTAGACAAATGCAAAGCTGCTGTAATAATTCCATTGTTCATAGGGCAAAGAAAACAAAAGACTAAAGTAAGGGGGGCATCCTGAGCATTACAGCGATTCTTTATGGTCCTTTTAATGGTTATCAATGATGCCAAATGAACTCGCCAGCTTTAAGAGTTGCTATGCTTTCACCAGTCTCACAGGCTTTCACTCTCGAGTTCAGAATGAAATGGTACTCATACTACCTCTGCTGTGCGGTTCGTGAGGTTGTACAACAATGCCGCCGTATGCAGTGCCTCCCGATGACTGGTGTTTGTGCTGACGGCTTCGAGGAGCAAGTCTTCAGCCCCACGGAAACTCCGAAGCCTCATTAAGAGCTGCGCCTGCGTGGGAGTGAAGATGAAGGGTTGGAAGTGCGATGCGAAAAATGCATAAGCAATGTATATATCAAAGCGATTTTAACCTGACATTATTTTCAGTAGCATTTCCAGAGCAAATTTTGCTGTTCAAGGCAACAGCGAAGCTGTCACCTTCACGGGCTCCGGGTTGTATCCGCTTTACCAATTATTTGCCTGCCACCACGTGCTCCTAAGATACCGAATGTAAATTGTGTCTCCAGTTTTTATCAAGCAGTAATGATATGACCGTACGATTTCCAAAACATGATCAAAAATATTTTTCTGCGTATCGAGCTCACGGCGGCGTGCTGGAAAATAACAAACTTGGTATGGACGACTAATTACTACTTAATGCCGTTATCTGCTAGAGAAACAAGAAATTACTAACCTAGTTTTCTAACCGTATATGCACTAAAACAGACACTTCAAATTCGAGGTTTTTCCATGCACAATAACTGATTGGAATCGGATAACTCAACTAGTGCACCATCCAGTCTAACCAACCAGTGATATTTGTGCCTTTTTTTGCATCGTTAATTCTATGTTATTTCGCTAACCTTTACGCCTAATCTCCTTGAACTTAGAGTTTGCTGCATTTAGTAAATAATAAAAATCAATCTATTTTTGGCAAAAATATTGACATTTCCGAAACAGACAGCGAGAGCAGAGTCCCTTCTTCGTGTCAGTGTCTGCTTGTATGTGTGTAGGGTGCACTTTTTCGAGTGCTGTTAGGTTTTTAAAAGTCCTTTAACGCCTGTTGGAATGCACGTGAGCACGCTTTTCTTTTTGGCCCCCACCGTAAAATATGCTTGCACTGACATCTAATGCGAGCTTGGCTTCTTCGCTAGATAGCAGCACAAGTCGTAAAATAAGCCGAGAAAGCATTTTACGGCCTTAATTTGGCTTTCCCGCCGGCGACAACATTGAACAAAATATTGGCAGTTTTGCGCAGCCGTGTCTCTGGAGGATTTTAAGCACGATATCTGGCTGAGTAATTTAAACCATTTAAGCGCAAATTAACGCAATAATAATAAGCCTTGTCAAGTGAGACCGTAATGCTTGAATAATTACGCATCAGTACTCATAGGTTTTTGAAACCGACGATGAAGTAAAAGTCAAGTTTCAAAGCTTGTACGTGAAAAAAAGTAGGATAGCAGGAAATGCACTACACGGTTACATCTTTACTTTCCTGTGCCGAGGAAATTAAAAATGTGGTCCGGGTGCGCTTGGGAGGAGAAAGAATATGTCGGAGAGGATGTAGTCGATGAACACGATAGCCTCGAAGGATACGTGGGCTCATAAGGGAGCTCCCGGAGAAGCAAAAGAAATGAGACAAGGGTAAAGCACATATAATTCAATAACCCAGGAGTGCCATGTATTATAAAGCCCGCAAGCTCTTTCATTTAGGTCTCGTTCTTCTTGTCTTTTCTTTCTTCTAATGCTATGTCCTTATATTCATATCACGGGTATTTTCGGTTTTTTATTGATTCAATTTATTTTTAGAAAGCAGCGAAAAATACCGGAATGCGGTCTGTGGATATGAGTTGTAGGGAATGGCGGACATAACGGCCGTTGAGTAGGTGGTCAAAATATGATTAATTAACTGATATTACCTAATTGTGCTTAACTTTTTTATTTCAGAGAACAATATTTCGGCTCTGGAGACCTTCGACATGGTAAGAAAAACCAGTTTTTTAATATTCTAAATCGCTATTGTGGTTCACGCTCAGGTTCTGAGAGACAGGCACCCGTCTTGCAGCGCTCCTTGCCAGGTGCTCTCGACTCGGCCACTTGACAACGCGTACTGATGCAGACATATGCTACATGTGGCTTCTGCTGCGTTACTGGCGACACTGCGTCATTCTCGTCATTCATAGCGGAAACACAGCAGTGTTTTTTGGCGCTCGGAGCGTCGCCCCCCGACCACGCATCGCAGAAATCGGGAGCGGGAGCAAAGCAGTGTAGAACGCGCGTGTGCACGGCAGCGAGGCGTTAAGAACTTGTAATGTCAGTTGCACTGACGGTATGCAGGAACAGCATTAAGTATTTCAAAGAGTTTTCGGCACACCAAACTTCGTTTTCTGCAACGTGTGAGTTCATTGGCTGGTATGCGTCCTGACTGGCGACAACAGAATTAAGCCATGAGCCTGCACACTCTATGCGGGCCGTGTTGTTACTCGTATTAAAATGACAGTCCTGCTCAGTTGCATTTGAATTTTCGTACTTTCCTTTGAACAACTCCTTACAGGACGAGCTTTGCGTGGAGTAGACCGTCAACAGACCGGTCAGGAGTTACCACGTGACCAGTGCTAGACAGGTGACCATGCGCCCGTTGTAACCTAGGTTCCCGCAAAGTCTGCAGGTCATAGGTTTTACACTAGGCCTTAGGCGCTAGCATACCATAAGGAGAAGCACGACAGTTTGACCTGAGTTTAACGTGTTACGAAGCATATCCCAACCACTTGCTTAATCATTTTCTACGCTCTCCACCGCAGCGAATGCATTTATCCGAGAATAAAAGTTTGCTTTGCGCAGAAGGAACCGAAATGCTTCCGCAGTAGAGACGAGTTTGTGAGAAAACAAATTCAACTGCTCTTCAGCCGCGTAAGATTTTCAGTTCGCTGATTAAAAAGAAACGCCACTCTTCGGATCCCAAGCCAAGGTATCATAGGAAACGAAAGGACACAGTGCAAAGTCTGTGCGTTGTATGTTTTGCCCAAGGCTGAAACAAAGCGGGCTACTTAGTGCGTCGGCGTGTTTTTTCTTTGTTTTTGTTGTTTTCGCTGCCCTTGCCAAGCCTTTCCGGGTAGCAAGTACAGAACACTACGCCGTTATCGCTGCTTTAGTTAGAGAGCCCTTAAGGGCAGCCATTACAGACATTAGCGGGCTTTACAAAGTGTAGGCAAGAAAAAAATTTCCCAGCGAACACAAACATGTATTCGCCAACATGAGTACTGCTAATTAACTAAAGAGTATACCAACACAAACTTAAGATCTGAGTGGTATTCCGCCCTATTCCGTGTACAAAGCGTCGTGCGCACCGTTATAGGGCTATTTCAGCAGCGTTTTTCCTTATCTCTAAGCATCGTACACGTGATGCTGTGATACTGCGAGCGTAGTAAGCACTCACCTGATGTACTTTGCAGTCTAGGTCGTCTGGGAACAGCTGCTGCGCTTCCTCGTAGAGCGCTCGCGCCTCGTCCAGGCGACCGGCGTTGATGAAGAACACGGCGAGGTTGTCCATCACCTGCGGGTCCGGTTCCACGGAGAGAGCCCTACGGAGGGAAGATTTAATCTCCGAACATTTTCAGCATGTGTGATGTACCAGCAAATTTAAAAGCACTGTGTGCGGCGCAGGAGTGAAGTATTTGTTGTTATTCAATACCAACTCCAAGGATTAGGGGTACCTCAGCAGACACGGTGCAGGTATCACTCGCTAAGCAAACATGAGTTGAAATTAGGGTTTCCCTCTCTTTCTAGTGAAAGCGTATGCGCCTTGCATGATGCGCTTTGCACTGCGGTTATGCACATATCATTCTCCAAGCCTTGTTCAAACAGCTTCTTTAAATAAGCGAGCTTGGTCATTAATAGTGGCTCTCACATAAAATGCACATCTGTCAATCTCTGTTTTCACGTGAAGGACATTACACTTTTTATATATACTCACACCGAAACAATAATAAACTAATATTTCGTATAGCTGCGTGCAATTACACTAGGAAATAGCTTTAACAACAATTAACAAAAGAATCATGCCTCTTCAGAAAGACATCAAAATATGCAGAATTCAGGCTACTGAAAAAGCTGAGTAATTATCGCCCAAGTTGCCTGGAGCAGAAATCATATACAGAAATGTGCAGCAGTTGTCTAAAAGAAAAAGCTGCTAACTTTTCTTTTGTAGAAGCTAAGAGTTATTTGATCATACCTTTTGTAAAGGCTCTCAGCCTGCCTGTCCAAGTTCAAGCTGCGCAGGCTTCTCGCGGCGTTCAGCAGCGCCACAGTGTGGTTCGGCTGGAGCTCGAGGGCTCTTTTGTACTGCACCATGGCCTCCTCCATTCGGCCTGCGCAATACATGGAAGCGGCGTGCATGGCAGCAAATTTCAGCCGGAAACGAAAACGAAAATATTAACAAGATTCGCGACTTTCGCTTATTTCATATCATGTACATTTGTTTTGCAACTCTAGGCCTGCAGTCTGACGGAGTTCGCACCCGTCTTGTTCGATGTCTGCGAAAGAAATCACCACTAATGGGGCAAAACGCAACCTCCATGCGTTTTTGCAGTACGCGGAACTCAAAACATGCAAACATCCAAATAATTATTCTCATTGTGACTGCAGTTGGTTTAAAAATAAATTAATATTAATCACAAAATGCTCTTTGAACAACTTCTGCAGCGCGAACAAGACGTTCCACTAAACTGAGCTGACGTAAATAAAACCACTACAAAAGTTCGAAAAATAGTTTTCTGCAGCCGGAAATCTGACGCACAAATGTCAGTGTTACGTGTCACTAAGATTAGCAGGACGCCATTCTCTAAGCTATGCGCTGCTGCTCACGGGGCGACTGGCATTACAGGGATAGTTATGGGAGGAATTTTAAACTGTTTAAAGTGTACTTTCCCGCCAGTGAGTTCCGCACATTAACGCGTATTTTTTATGTTTAATTTTTGTACAGTTTACTGCGTTTATTAAGCGAGTTCTACCTGGCGATAACCTGGAAAAACTGATCGCGGTAATATAAACCCTCGCCGCTAATAAAGCGGCTAATTAGATATAACCGTCAGCTGAAGTGATACAGGCAACGCATATCTGGCGGTGATGCGTCTTGCACATTTTGCTGTTCATTCATTAGATTTTCAAGTCTAATCTAGCAAGCTTGAGGCCACAAAAGTTGTGCTTGTGAACAAAGGCTGTTAGCAAACTGACCCAACAATTGAGAAGACAGTACGTACCCTTTGCCTCGATGTGAACTGTTTGCGGCTGAGAAGATGCTATTTCACTGCACTTTTTACCTTGCAACCCTGCAGTTTTAGCGCCACAAGGTAAGAAGCGCCGTCATTGTAGAAGGTTTAAGTAATAGAACAGCCTTTGATAAGGTGTAGTAAAGGCCACCACAACAACAAATGGCAGCATGTGGGCTGAGAGGGGTCAATGAATCTTTCTCGTCTAATGTGCCGGTACCTTTTATAAGAACTTTGTTAAAACGAAACAAGTGCGATATAAAAACATGCTAGTTTTCAGGACATGCCACGAAGTGTCATGGTGTACTCGACCGGAAGTTCTAATCTTGGGCTCTGCCTGATTGTTCATACATAAATGTATTCCTTCCGGATTGAATCAATCTTAAGGACACCAGTGTTAATAGTGGCATTGGTTTAAGCCGCTTTTGGCGATGGCACAAGGACTGCTGGGTCATTCGCCACAGAGCGGCAATGCCAATCTTTTTATTTTTGTCACAATAGACTGCAGCATTTTTACACGAGGAATATTGCGTTACCTACCGGTAAACAAGAAGAATAATGTTTCTTGCTGAGAATTTTTAAAAATACCTAATTTTGTTGGAACAGATAATATTTCCGTAGAGAATGTTATTGAGCCGGTATATGATGTGGGGCGAGTAATAATGTAAAACTTCAACGTAGTTTCTTCACTTCCAAAAAAAAAATAATAATACACGTGTGTCCAACTCTTTCGGAATCTCGGCCTCGGAACCTCTCTTGATGTGTTTTTTCACACGGCTTTTCATGCAGAAAAGCGTTCTTGGCGCGTTTCTAGCACTTTAATAGTAAGTATGACGATTTTACTTTCTCGGGTTGGTTCGTCGCTGCACAGGTCCTGCGCTCTCTGCCGTATGGTATAAAAGTATGGTGTTTAGCATTCGCCATAAGCTTGACAGACGGCGGCATTTTAGTCATTTACTTGCAGTCTCAGGCATCACGTCACTTTTGATAATGCATGGCACGGCTGCGGTAGTTGAGGAACCTTTATTAGCTGCTAGTTTGACCATGAAGTTTATTTGTAAAAGGGGAAGATCTGAGTGAAGCTGTCTAAAGTAAGGAGGACGCAGATGCTATTTGCTCGTCGACAACGTTTCACAGATGTTCAGGGCTCAATGGTCCACAAGGCACGACTGCAGAGCACGCAATCAAGAAAATGTACTGAAAACATCCACACTACATCTTAGCCCCAAACCAGGCTGGCTGCCATGGTAATGTTCTACGCTTACCACAAATACGCCTAGGCCTCATACGCCTCTCCTTTGCTATGCTAGGTGCAAGTTGAATAAGAGTGAAAAAAATTCGAGGATGCTTAAGCTTCGCCTTTAAGAGCGGAACGCGACATCACGTTGCAGCGCTGCGACGGAGGCCGCGAAGGAGGCCACGGAACGCAATAGCCTTGTCAGTTGGACAAATCGCTCGGAGTCTCTAGGAGGCCACTGAAAACAGCACAGACACTGCTCCACAATAGCACTCGTAGACGGCTGCGGTTTTATACCACCCGTTCAGAATCTAGGACACATCCTAAGCGTACGGCGGAGCGCCAGCGCGCCCAGCGCCGCGCCGCGACTGGCGTCGAAAAAAGGCATCCACCTCCATGCTCCCTGTGCTGGCTCGTTCCCCCTCTCGAGCCGACTGTAGGAATTTCAAGCGTGAACAAAGAGGATTTGGGGGCGCTGAAATGACAACTTAAACCGCGATGAAAAGTTCCAGGAACCAGAAAGAGCTCCAAGCCATGAAGATAAGAGTCCCCGAAAGCCCCGCGGTCCTCTGATTGTTGTAAGTCGGACCCCTCTTGCGACGCACGCGCAAGCGCGCGCGCTCAGTCGCGGATATCTATCTGCGCCCTGCTCGCGCCTGCGCGCGCGGCATCTGCCGGGCCAGCACAGGATGGAGCTACGACTGCACGCCAAGCACGGAGGAAATTTACCGGAAACGCATGGTACTCGCCTAATTCTGACATCTGCAATTTATATGGTCACAATTACTCATGTGCGCCTCAGTACAGATCTCGAAGACAGGTTTCTAAGAAACCCCTGCATACACTAGACGCGCCTGCATTCATGTTCAAACGTCGAGTCGTCGTGGCGGGGTGCAAGCGTCCCCGTTTCGAAAGCAAAGGGGCTGGTTCGATTGTCGGCCTAACACCATGTTTTTTTATTGGCTTAGTGTGCGTGCCCTCTGATTTTTACGCAGCACCCGAATATTCCCAACGCGCGCTGTCTGCTACTCATATTACTACGGCGCCGACGGCTTTCCGACCGAAGGAGCTGTGTACGCTATTGCGTAAAATTAGCTGCAGTTTAACTGCTGCTGAACCTGGTTAGAGACCGTAAGCTGTGATGTAACGCGCAAACTATACGCGGCTTGGCGTCTGCTACGTTGAGTGCGTTCCACATACTGGATACGCAGCGCTCCCACCCTGTTGCCCTGGTAGGTGGCAATTAAAGTAATGGTTGATCTCGAGAAGTGGCCACCCAATGACCGCTGCGGACTATTGCTGCAGTGCCGCACGTCTGCCACAACGTTGGTGGTGGTGGTTGTTGCTATGAAGGGGGTGAGGGGGATACTGGTCCCGACGTATGTTGGCCCTTTGGGCATCACTCTGGGGGCCAGGGGAGGGGGGTAGGGGATGTACGGGAGGGGGGAGGGGGGGGGACACCGTCGTCAGCAAAGGAAGGGCGCATAACTGGCTCTCTGGACTCCTCAATCGCGCTTTGAGGTACGTGGCTGTGGTGAGAGGGAGAGATGTGGCCTACAACGTTGTCAGCGCTAACGCATGCAGGCCACATCTCTCTGTCTCACCACAGCCACGTACCTCAAAACGCGATTGAGGAGTCCAGAGAGCCAGTTATGCGCCCTTCCTTTGCTCAAAATCACCAGAGTCTAGAAAGTGATCAACGCCAATGAACACAATGAACGCCTCCAGCTTCAGTGACGCGTTTCTGCCACAACATTGTAAATGCCAACGCATGCAGCGCACATCTGTCACTACCGCCACGTAGGTTAAAGCGTGAAACAGCGTAAGTGTACTCAAAAGTAAAGGGCTATACCAGTAGCCGAGATACTAGAGCACCGTACGCGACATGAGGAGGTCGTGAGTTCTGATTCAACTCGCAGCACGTGGTTCTCCTTTCTTCTGTTTTCTAATCAATCATCTTTCACGCAATAAAAATCACACTACTGATTTCCGATTGATCAACAGCACACATTTTAAACAAAGCTTTCCAATGCTTTCCTTCGTTTTCAGGACTGTTCGCGTCACAAAAAGCATGTGCGACGAGTACTACAAGGTCCACTGTTCACAGCCAACACGTGGTCGTGACGCAGTGCACGGCAGGTTGGAACGTAGGGTCCGACTCACCCTGCGTCTGCAAGAAGGTCCCGTAGTTGTTGCGGGCGTCGGCGTTCGCGTCGTCGGTGCGCAGCGCCAGCCTGTGCAGCCTCTCGGCTTCACCCACGTGTCCCAGCTCTGCGGCCAGCGCCGCCAGCGACGAGTACGCCTCGCTGAACTCAGGCTCCAACTCGACTGCGCGCTCCAGCAGAGTGCGAGCAAGCTCCTTCTGGCCCTGCTTACTGTAAAAGAGCACAACAGAACTAAATTAAAAAGACTTGTAGCTAACAACTCCTCTTCCTTGCCGCCCATCCGCGATCTGGATACACAAAGCCCCATCGATTCAGAGCGCAACAGAGGTTCTGAAAGATACGTTGTCGGCAACATTTTAGCGAATGAAAATGGCTATTTCAATTAGCGCATGCTGTACGCATGCAAATTGGACACACACAAGTTTTAGAAGGTGAAGCGCCGCTGTTCAGTTTTCGCGAATAAAATGTTTCTTTTGTGAGTGTTACTCGTTCGAGGCTTGCAAAGACAGGTTTTAAGGACATGACCATTCGTGTTCCTGGCATCGCCGACGAGGCTCAATGCATACAATACCCAGTCACAGGGCTCATATGCTGCGTGAGAGGTCGCTCACGCGAAGTGCCACTCAACGGATCAATTCGCAATGCTTTCAGGACTCGAGGTTTGCTAACAGCTAGTTTAAATACAGTGACCGGTTGGCGAACAAGTGAGGAAAGTTGGGCTCGAAAATGTGTGTGTGGAAAGCCCCAAATTTTAAAGTGGTACAGAGACAAAGTTTTTGGGTGACGTTTTTTTTCTTCATATAGGCCTAGGGGCCTAGTAATCATAAAAATGAGAGCACAGCATTGACCCCTTCAGCACGCAAGAAAAAAGCGACGGAAAAATCAATAGAATGATATCTTTCCTGCAATATGGGCTCCGAAACAGCAAAAAGACAGTGAGTAGCATCAAACGTGAAAAGATATGGGTTGGGACAGATGTGTCCCTGTGTACCTCAAGCGAGCTCCAACCGTAGCCGCTACTTTTTCGATCTGTGATATTCTATAAAACAGTTCTTTGCCGCCGAAAGCCGATGTGCATTCAACAAACTGTGCAATAATTGAAAATGCGGTTTTAAACTGTCCAGATAGTGCAATGTGCGCCGCGCTTGCGACAGTAGACTTTATCCATTCGGTGTGGAGGGTTGCCCTGCATCATAGTCAAACCGCGTCACAGCGTGTGCAAAAGACTTGACATACTGTGTTGCCGACGAGAAAGAAGTGTGGATAAGGCGGGTTCGCTGCGACAAACCTTTGTGTATCATGTGGGCAAATTGAATCAATCGATCATTTTCTCCTCTCTTGCCGGCGGTTCGCGGTTCAGAGAAAGCAATATCTGGAGGTTCCTCTTTCGAGACTAGGACTGCCTCTGTCTCTTACAGTTCTTCTATCGTTCGGTGCGAGCGCCAAGGGATTCCCGTTAAGCAGTGTATGCGGCTACCTTCACGATTACATAAATGCAACTAATCGATTATTTTGTTAGCTATATACAAAATTCTTTCGCATGTCCAAAAAAGGCTAGATTGATTCTATTCCGGATGACTCATACCTCTTGAATTCATTTTATTTTTCCAATTTTTTTATCTTGATTCAGTCTTCTGACGTTTCCTTCCCCGCGCAAATGCTTCATTGGCATTCTACTCTATACCTTGGCCAATCCCCCCCACGTGGGTATGTGCCATATTACTTGAGGAGAAGAAGAAGAAGAAGAAGAACGCTCCGCAGCGTGTCGAAATTCCACGAGTGAGGGGTGGATCAACTTATCCTCATGTGTTCGTTTTCAATTTTCTTTCTAATTAAAAGGTTTCCATAATACTGCCTCACGATCAGATTTATTTAAACTGCAAATGAAATTAAAAACAAACTAATGAATTTAAGTTTAAGCTTTGAGGTATAGCGATGTGCATCAGTTGACGGTGTGTACATTAATCTTTCGAATTATGCCTACGTTGTGCTTTTTGAACAAGAACAACGCGAAGAATGCTGGCGCGAACATGGCCTGATACAGAGCAATCGCGCTGTCAGATTGGGATCTCCCCCACCATTACGAAACGCCACGTTATCTAATTTAATTCAGAGACCTCCACTACGGCCTCCTTCAGAGTGCATGTGCTGCTTCGGAGCGCTAGCGCCGCAAATTACAAACTATTTCCATCAGAATGTTCCATAGATGCCCAGAAATTAATATCTGGCTTTTACGACTCAAAATGCAACTACAAAGGGGTGCAACACACCTGGAGCGGACGTCTGGCGATTTCGCACTCAATATATCGATTTGTAACGGCGCTCAGCACTTGCATACTTCTTCGACGCGGGAAAATGCAATTACCGCGCAAATAGACTTCGTCAAGCGCCCCTTAAAACATGTGAGAAGCTTTTCCCGCCTCTCGCCAGGCCTGCATATTGCGCTTCTCCGGACGATTCGTTGGCGATGGCTTCGGGGCGACGAAGTTTTTGTGCCGGTGCGCCCAGTTGGAAGAAAACACGCACGCGGCCTGCAAAACGATGTCACGCAATGCAGCAAACATCGGTCCGCTGCTCTGTGAGTCGCCGAGGTCATTGGAGTTCCCTATTTCTCGTTCTCCAACATCCACGCCGCTGGACACATCCCGCTAGGAGAGCGCTGTGCTTATCGGTTGCCCTGTACAGCATAGTTTCGCTTTTCGCGCTTATAGTCTGGCAGTTCGCTTGGTGTGCTTCACAGTAGCGATGTTTCGCTCGTTTCACAAAGCCAACATCAGTGACAGCGGCGGAAAACTAAAACGCATGGCAAGTTCCGATGGCCCGGAGGCGACACTAATCAAAGCAGCTGCTTTGGAAGTGAAGAATGATTACACTGCGAAGGATTTTGAAGGTTGCCCTGAGTACGTTCTCCGCATATTGCGGCAACAAATGGGGAATCACTGAGGCCGTGTACCTCGGTTTGAAAGGAATTAGAAAGTTCTTAACTAAGATCTCTTCTTTTCGAAGCTCTTGAAACACCTATCAAATTGTTTTTCGTTTGCCTTTATTCTGGTGTACAATACGCCGCTGTCATCCAGTGAAGTGTTGTAGCCAGCGTGCTCGTGCATGAGGACAGGAATCTAACTGGAAGGGGCGCTTGTGCTGAAATTGCTGCCGTGTGCCCTATTTCACAACCTCCCGTATCGGCTTCAGCGCCTATAAAAGGGGGCAATATATTCTGAATAGGTCTCTACCTGCCATTTACAACATTATTTTGTCTTTTGTGCACTGATATATGTGAGACAAGTACTTCGCCATTTCCTTTTCTCAAAAAACAATTTTGTTCCAAGACATTTTTTTTATGTGCTGAAGCCGACGCGGCCGCATTGGCGAGGCTTACATAATCGGCTCGTTCGCCAATATTCGACCGCGTTAGGGGCACTCAGTGGCCATGATGAAGGCGCCCTCAGCACACATCTACGGCGTACTAAACACTATTGCTAAGATTGCCGCGGTCTACACGGCGGCACGTAAGCCTGTTCGCATGCGACAGTTGCTACCAAAATCAACAACGGCTGTACCCAAGCAACGAACATAACGATGAAATCGCGAGGCACCTTCGACTTCGTTATGACGAGGTTCAGCCTCGCCTGCACATTTCTTTCGCCTCAATCAGCGTGGATTTAGGAGCGAGACCTTAACATAGCAGTGAACTCATTTTATGTGATTTCGAAAAAGCTGAACGAAAAGTTTACCATAAGTGGATTTTCTGTCACATGGACACCTGAACAATAAACCCTTCATTCTCATACGGATATGCGACTTTCTAACTAATAGTCAAAAGTCCGTATATGATAAGGTGGTGCACTGTCCCTTGATCGCGTTATTCCTGGTGCTGCAGAACATATGAGATTCGCACAGGTGATTTTTTCAATTAATAAATGCGTCTTCTAGACTCATGCGATTATTCACTTATTGCATAATTAATTGCACTATAAACAATGTCAATGATATCCTAAGATAGCAACACCACTGACCTCTCTAGAGCGTGGTGCTACCGTAAGGCACAACTATATTAGTTGGCTCCTTTTCATGCACCTGGTCAGTAGACGGCACCTGTTCAGCAGCCTTGTTCATGCTATCTCCCAGTTCCTTTGTGTTATTCCCCTCTTTCTTATTCAGCATGCCTTTTCTAAATGGCTTTACCGTTCGTCGGTGAGAAACTAGCTTACTTGTCGAATTACATGGAATCGTAATGTAGCGAAAGAATATTTGTGTAAACATTAATAACACGCCATGATTACATTTCACTGCAAGCAGTCCTATCAAAATCACTTATCATAACAAGTTCATAAGGAATCAAGGAGCAAAATTCATCCTTTTTCACTGTTGCTTTCATATAAGTGTCAACGAACGTAGGCCAGAATTTTACCCTCCATCCCTCTAGTAATGCTTTAAAATTGCCTTGCTCTCTCTTTCTCATAAATTTTGGCACTCGACACTAAGGTGCTACGTTATTTTACCCGCTCACCTCGTTTCACACGGCTTCATTGTACTAATTCCGAATACCCGCCATCTGCATATCCTGCTAGGAATTGCAACGCGTTTTTTGTGTGTTCACGTAGCCAAGAAAAAGAAGCCTGCTGGCACAGTTCACTATTATAACCCTACCTACTTCAAGGCGTGCATTAATAAATGTGAAAGCCAGGTAACAGTGCACTGCACAGTACTTCACAACAGTAGGAGACGACTGCGGGCATACGGAACGCAGGTTATGCCGTACTGAGAAAGCATTCACTATGTGGTATATCTGTTCAATTCTTCGGGCGGCTGTCGTAGCAGGGACGTTCGCTATTTCTGGCGCCATGTGTACAGTTAGGTAGCGAATTGCAAACTGGTTATGGCACTGTGTTACCGGTGGAAATCTTTTATTTGGTTCCGACTAATTTAACATACTCTCATAAATGGGGTGCCTTTTTGTTCACTCGTTAACGCAGTAGACAATGTTCATGAAGACGGCGAGTTTCGTCAGCCGCTTTTCTTCTGCGTTTCAAATGTGAACAAAAAAGGAAACATATGTGAACCATTTGCTAAATACTCGAATTTCGATCATAATATACCTAAAAATATTCACCCTTTGTGCAAGATTTTGCACACATCTGAAATGAAACGATTAGTGGTGTGTTAAGTTGAAATTTTTAATAATGATCTTTCATGCCGCATCTCTGGACTGTCAATGCGGAAAAAAGTTCTGCTGAGAAATGCTGAGCATCGCCAGGAAGGGTTGAAGTAAGAAGGAGGTTCTTGCTTACCTGTAAATATTGGCGAGGTTGAAGTGAGCTCCGGGATGGTTCGAGTTGATGCTCAGGGCCAACCGAAAGTGACGCTCAGCCTCTTCCGCGGAGGTTAGCACAGTGCCCAGGTTGTTGTGTGCACTGGCGTGCTCAGGATAGAGCCTGCGAAAAAAAAATGATTTGCCGTATCTTCCTTTTTCTCAGAAGAGTCTGTTTCTCGGCGGAAGGTAAACAGGATACGGACGATATCGAGACAACATTATGGTGCATGTATAATTATCGCTTGGCACGAACGACAACTTCAGAGCTTTTTCTTTTCATCCTCGTGTCTACTATGTGCAAAGACGCGCAGTGCTTTTTTATAAGCAACCCCAAGCCTTATATTTCATGCGGACATTATGTATAAATAAACATACTAAGTTTGAAACAATCAGTGAAGTTCCCCGTTGTCGTCATAACTGACGAGCGCCCGAATGGAAAATGTCCCATTGGAAAACTGGTTTTCCCAGTAACAAACGTAATTTAATGCTGAGGCGCTTCTCTATGCACTGAGTTTGCGTTACTGTTTCCCTATGCTGTTTTGTTTTGTTTTGTGTGTGTGTTTTTGCGGCGCTGCTTTTTTCGCATTTCCTTTAAACCTCAACTCAGCGCAGCATGTGACACAAACTGTATTCCGTTTATTCCCCCCTATTTAACCCATTCTGCCTGTGGCAGTAAAGCATGGCAATTTTATTATGATTTGTTTCTAGCAGCCTAACTAAATTAATGTCGCTAAAAAGTGGAGCCTTGATTTATTGCACGTTGATGCTGGCAATTTTTTAATCTAAGTCGGCAAATCTTGTGCTCTGTATTAAAAACGCCTTCGAATTAGCTCTAGGCACTGGGAACAGAAAGTGCACAAGAAAAACACTACTTAGTGTCCGCAAAATATATAATTTTTCCACTAGAGTAGAAATACATGCGCCGACCGATGAAGACTGCTTGAGACCGTGGAACCTACTTGATGGCCAACATGTAGTGCTTTATAGCCAGCTCAGTATTGCCGAGGTCTTTTTGCAGATTAGCATAGTTGTAGTGCATCTTCGCATTTCTGGGCAGGTCTCGGATGCCTGACCTGCGAACGAGAAGGGTAACGCAGACTAAGGAATGGAACGGAATGTGAAAACGGCCTCGAAAATCTATTCATGTGATATGAAAGCAAAAATAGATGTAGAGATGGCGCGGTAAAGAAAAATAGTTGATATGAATCAGTGAATCAAATAAATGGAGTTTATAAAATTGAAGAGCATTCCTGTTTTCTTTTCCTAATTCTCCAAAATCTTACCTACACTCACAGATATGCACACAAATATAATATATATATATATATATATATATATATATATATATATATATATATATATATATATATATATATATATATATATATATATATACTTGCATTAAACTGATTTACAGTCTGCCTGATCTGTACACGGCAGAACAATACAAAATCCTCTTTCATTTTCAATTTTTCGTTAGTCGACTCGAATGCTACATTTAACTGGTGTTCAAATGTATGGGCTGATTTGTGTGATTTTGTTATTCAATTATGTTTCGGTTGTGACAGAAACGTCACGCTCACTTCCCGCTCGGTCACATAGCTTTAAGGGGCGGATGTTCCCAATACTAGTTTTAGAAAATATCGCCCGAGAAGTTTTCTTTTCAGACTTCCTGAATTATAATATTATATGAGCGGAAGTGCTTGTTTAAGCTTGTCTGCTTTTTCTAGGCCTAAAGAAGGTGCCTGTCGAAGCCCTCCTAGTAGCTCATGATTAAGGATTAGTCGAAACACTATTGCAATTACGAAGTTTGGTTGCTCTGATTCCAAGTGCATCCCTCGTGGAGAACTTTTCAAACTGACATGCAGTATGGCATTACTCTTCTTTACGTTGACTACTTCAATTAAAATTATCCGTGCCGGCACCTCTTGCTGGAGGAGATCGTTTTGGAGAGAATAATTTCTGCGCGTGTAAAGGTATCTTTAAGAAAGCCTCTTGAACTCCTCACAGAAAAGTGATATTTGTGATGTGGCATGGAGATTTGCAATTTGCACACATGGCTCTTCTTTTCAGCTAAAACGTCTGCTGTCACACTCAAGGAGATTCCGTTCAGTAGACGTTTTCCGTGGGCACCTTACTCGTAAAACCACATGTAAGAGAAGCACCGATAGAAAGGGGTCAAACATGAGCTCTTCCGCATTCTGTGCTTTTCAGTATTTCTCCACGGAACAGCTACTACCAAAAAAGCCAAGCATTCAACCTTATCTCTGGAAATTTACAGGCTAGAAATCATTAACAAAGTTATTCATATCACCGCTGTCTCAAAATACAAATGAGAAAAGCAAACTGAGGCAGGATTCGCAATAACTGCTAGTATGCAAACATGGCTCACATGAATTGCAATAAGAAAAAGTGCGATCATATATAAAGCAGGATCACCTTCGTGCTGACACTTACTCGAACAAGGCTTCTCGGGAGGCCCAAACATGGTTCCTGTCCCAGGTTTTCACGGCGAAGAGCAGTACTAGACAGCAGCACGTGACCAGGCTGGGCCACCTGACCACTGCAGACCTAGTCTGAAGACGCCACAAGCCTTGCCCCACGATCAGGCACATGCCGATGCTGCGGACGCGACAGTAGGGGGGTCACAAAAGCGGCGGGGTGGTATGCACAAGTTGAGTTGAGTTGAGGTGTTGAATGCTACAGGTGGGATTGGCCTTGCTTATTCTGCCGACAATTCACCACGCCCTCTGGGCTACGTGTTAACTGGCACGAATGTAAAACATTAATTGCGGTCCTAAAGTCATAATAAATTTACGTAATTGTTTTTTTTCTCTGACATGAATGTGCCGTGAATTTCTCTTTTCGACCGAATGCGTAACTACTTATGCATAGACGATGTGCCACGCCCTTTCAAACACCGTGAATGGCACGTTACGGTTGCCCAAACATACAACAAAAAAAAACTGTGAAGGAAAAATTTTCTTAAAGGCACATATTTTGCTGCCATCTCAGAAATGTGGTCCCATTGAGAAGGGATGTAAGATATGATATGACACGACATGAGAACGAAAGGTAACATCGAACTGCTGTCCTACTACTGATCTGGAGAGCACCAAGCAGCTTCGGTCCTGGCCGTCTTGATGCCTTAGGCAGCATCGGAAGGTTCTTGCGCAGCTTCCACCTCCCACGGTCGATCACCGGTAGCCCTCACGTACTACGTCCGCCGCTATGGACGGCACGGGCAGACACTCTCAAGGTTAGCTTACACGCAAAATCAATAGCCTCCTAAGTATAAGTTTGGATAGAAGTAGCCGTAGCTAAGTTGGTCGAGCACCGCTCGCGAAATCGGATGTCGTGGGATCGGATTTTACATGTGGCATGTGGTTGTTTTTGCTTCTACTTTAAAATCAATTATCTTTAATCCATAAAACTATATATATATATATATATATATATATATATATATATATATATATATATATATATATATATATATATATATATATATATATATATATTTCTGATTTATTGATATGAAAAATTAAGAAGAAAGGAATTAAATGTTCTAGTTTGCTTTCCTTTGTTTCAAAGAGTGCTGGCTGGGCAGTCGGCAACAAAAGTCGCTGGATACCACATTTCTAGAGGTGAACGAACAGGATTTTGACTTTCACCTTCACAAATGCTGCCTCCAGCCGACGGCTATTAACAGAGCTATCGGCATCGTTTACGGAGCACGTGGTCCAGAGACTTTTGTCCCGGACTGTTCGTCATGAGGAGCCCCTCATTTCTCTACCCTTGTCTGATCATCTGTTAAGCAGACATCCTCGAATGTCATATGACACTTCAACCAGGCAGTGCACTATTATTCGGTCCTCCAGTTTTGTCCCTTGAGTGCACCAGTGCACTCAAAGTCTGGTCGCCCGAATGGTATTCTCTGACCAAGCTGTTGTTGGAGCGCCACTGATGGGCACCTAGATTCTCGCACTCGTCTAGAGCCAGGCATCAGGGCGCTCCATTTTCGTCGGTGCTGTGTGGCTGTTCGATTTCTCGCTCACTTCTGCCGTAATGGTCTCACCAAATGGCACCGAATCAGCTGCGATCAGTGTCCCAAACTTTACTCCTTCCTGCATGGCCGCAAATTGCCTCTTTACATGCGGCAGCTTCGAGAAGCGTTGTTTTTCTGTTATGTTTCAATGGCTACACTAGAGGAACTTTCTTTTTCTTGTTATGTCTGACAGCTGCGCTTCCACTAAGCTGATGCCATTTTGTGTCAATCGTCGCAGTTTATCGCAACGGTTGCCAAGATGCTGCGGAACTACTAAACAATCGCTTTCCGGGCTATTACGCTTGGTGAAAACGAGACTTGACATTTTCAGGGTGTATGTTATAGCTTGCATAGGCGGCGTTTTCGCTCTGTCTCGGTTCCAGACAAACATTTCCTTATTTTTCTGAGCAAAGTTAGTTCTTGATAAATTAAACTCGGGTAGCTCCGTGAGAGATAAAAATGCCTAAATATTTCAATTTTTAATTTTCTCGATTATTTTATATATTATGTACATATTATTTAGTAGGCCGACATTGGATTTTATTTTGCGAAAGTGCTAATATTTGCGGAGAAAAAATTAGAAACGATGTCTTGGCAATGGCAGCGTTTTAAAGCACAGCTCAATTTCGCAAATTTGCAATGACGTAACTGCAATATAGCATCACGCAGGAATGACACAACAAGAAGGAACGATTTATTCAGGCAGCCCCTTTTATAGCCCGCCGGTGAGGTGACGTTGTGATCACGTGGTCAAGCCAAGGTTTGCCGACGACGCATCATCTCTCCCCCCTTAAAGAGGAAAGCGTACAGGTGGCCGTCGCTGTCTGGTTGATCTTCGCAAACCAGGCGGGCCAGTTTCCGTCCCGGATGCTTCTGGGCTAACTTGCGACGTGGTCGGAGCGTCGTCCGCAGGTTCCCGCTTGCCAACTTCTCCAGGGGCTCTGTCTTCTGATTCAGTCCGACGTCTCAGTTGGTCCAAGTGCCGCCGCTGAAGACCTTGCTCCGAGTCAACGGAGACCATCCTGGAGCCCTGTTGACCATGCACTACTCCTGGAATCCACCTGCGACCTGCTCCGAAACTGCGCATCCAGACCGGTTCTCCCACATCCAATTTAGTCGCACCTACTCTTCGCTGGCTTTCTGCCGACTTCTCACCGGGCGTGATGCAATCCATCTTTGTTCTTGTCTGGTAGCCGAATAAGTGTTCCGCGGGCGACTTGCCATGCTTAACAGGCGTTCGGCGATATCGGAACAAAAACCGAGCTATACGCATTTCCAGGTCTTTTCCAGGGTTTTTCTTTAGCCCTTCCTTGAGCGTGCGCACAGCTCTTTCGGCTAAACCATTCGATTGTGGGTGATAAGGGGCTGTTGTGAGTTGCTTTACGTTGTTTCGTGCCAGAAACTCGCGAAAAACGGCGCCCACAAATTGTGGACCGTTATCTGAAACGAAGGTTTTTGGAAGGCCGAAGCGTGCAAATATTGACCGTAGTGCGTCCACCGTTGTTTGCGATGTGGCAATTTTCATTGGAATTGCTTCTATCCATTTTGTTTCAGAGTCTACGACGACCAATACCATATGTCCGTCCATTGGGCCTGCGAAATCCGCGTGTAGTCTGCTCCATCTTTCCCCGGTTGCTGGCCACGCCAAAGGTATCTGTGCCGGTGGCATCGCAGCGGCCTGTGCACAAATAGAGCATGATTTCACCAGTCGCTCTATGTCAGAATCCAGACCCGGGTACCAAAACAGCGTTCTCGCCGTGCTTTTCATGGACGTCATACCAGGGTGCGTCTCATGGAGCAGCCCCAACAAACGCTTTGCCGCCGCCATAGGTAGAACAATGCGATGTCCCCAGTACACCAAATTGTGGCTCACGGTTAGCTCTGTTCTTCTGTTGAAGTACGTCCGGAGATGCTCAAGATCCTGCGGTAGATACGGAGGCCATCCGTCGGCAATCCACCTTTTGACCTGTTGAAGAGTGGCGTCTCGGTTTGTCATTTGTTCAACCTCCCGGGCGCCGACCGCCGTTTCCTCAAGACACTGGGCATACAAAACGTACTCGTCGGGAGCGACATCCCGCGGCTCCGTAACCGGCAATGGCAAGCGACTGAGGGCGTCTGCATTGGAATTCTCGCTGCCCTTGCGGTACTGCAATGTGTAGCTGTAGTCGCCAAGGAACAAGGCCCAGCGCTGGATTCTCGCAGCCGCCATCGGTGGTATTGGTTTGCCTGGATTGAATAAACCAGTAAGAGGCTTGTGGTCGGTTACTAACACGAACCGATGTCCATACAAGTAGTCCTTGAACCGTGCGACGCCGAACACCAGTGCTAGTGCTTCTTTTTCTAACTGAGAGTAGTTACGCTCTGCCTTTGTGAGTGTCCTGGACCGGAATCCGATGGGGTAGTCAACACCGTTCACACGGTGGGACAAAACGGCCCCAATGCCTACTGATGACGCATCGCACTCAAGCCGCAGTGGCTTATCCGGGTCGTAATGAGCAAGGAACTTGGAAGCCACAATTGCCTGCTTAACTTTCTGAACAGCTTTTTCTTGTTCCTTGTTCCACTCCCACTTGGCCCCTTTAGCTAGGAGGGCGTACAGCGGAGCCAGCACAGTGGCCAGATTGGGCAAGAACTTGCCGTAATAATTTACAAGTCCGAGAAAAGCTTTCAGCTCACTCACTGAAGTAGGTTCTGGGGCTTCGATAACAGCCTTGATGTTATCGTCCTTTGGTCGCAGACCCTTAGCGTCGATCCGATGGCCGAGAAAAGTGACTTCGTCTTGCCGGAATTTGCACTTATCCTTGTGCAGTCGGAGACAGTACTCCCGCAGGCGTTGCAGCACTCTCTTCAGCCTTGATACATCGCCCTTTTTTTTTCAGCGATGATAATATCATCCAGGTACACCTGAACTCCTGGAATATCGCCCAGCAGCGCGTCCATCCGCCTCTGGAATATAGCTGGAGCAGAACTTATGCCAAAAGGTAATCGGTTGAAACAGAAGAGGCCTTTCTGAGTGTTCAGCACTGCTATCTTTTTGGCATCCGCGTCTAAAGGTAGCTGGTTGTAGGCTTGGCGTAAGTCCAACGTCGTAAATACTTCTCCGCCATTCAGCTTAGCAAAAATGTCGTCCACTCGAGGCAACGGGTACTGTTCCATCACTGTGGCTGCATTCACTGTCATACGAAAGTCTCCGCACACTCGGAGAGACCCATCGCCCTTTAAAACGGGTACCACTGGTGTTGCCCATTCGGCGGTTTTCACAGGCGCCAGGACATCTTGCGCAACCAGTTGGTCCAGCGCTTCAGACATCTTGTCCCTCAAAGCGTAGGGAACCGTACGGGCCTTAAAAAACTTTGGACACGCATTCTCTTTCAGCTGCAATGTGACCGGTGGTCCCTTGCATACGCAGAGTCCTGGAGTAAACACGTCAGCATATTCGTTGAGCAGCTCTTGCAGTTCCGTGCTGTCAGCTTTTATCTCGACTGGTTGCACACTCGCGACCACACGCGACAGCATTGCCACCCCAGCCTCGTTGAATGCCTTGATTGTGTCTCTGCCGCACAAAGATGGTCCGACGCTGTCGACCACTACGACCGTACCCGGAATGCCTTTCCCGTCGCATGTAGCCGTCATACTGAGCTGTCCGACAACTGGAAGTTCGCCCAAGAGGCAGGATAGCTTAAGCTGTGATTTGCGCAACGGCGGCCACAGCGCCTCGTACTTCCGGAACGTCGCTACGGAGATGACACTCACGGGTGATCCTGTGTCCACCAGCATAGTAAGAGGGACGTTATTCCAATTAATGTCCTTGTAAATTGGCCGAACCTTGCGGATGCTGGCTTCTTGGTGGAGAACCGCTGCAATAGTGTACAGGGCTTCGCTGTCGTCCGAGCTCGTGTCCCCTGCTGCTGCCATTGCGTAGGAGCCCTGGCGTCGTTGGCCTCCCGGGTGCGATGCGTGCCGAAGGAAACTTGTGCTGGACTGGCACATTCGGCGCAGATGTCCTCGTTTGCCGCACCGGTAGCACACCGCGTGAAGGTGTTTGCATTCCGCCTCGGTGTGCGACTCGCCACCACACCTGCCACATGTATCGCACTTCTCCAGCCTTGGGCGCGGCTTCGATGAACGACTCTTTTGACGGGCAAAATGTACCTCTCCTGGCTCTGAAGAGTGCATGCTTTTGGCGTTCTGGGAGGCTTTCTGTGCCGAGACAACAAAGTCTTCCGCCTCTTCTAGTGTAAGCTTCCGTTGAGTCAGTAAGTGTCGCCGGACGTCTTCATCTTGCACACCGCACACAATTCTGTCCCGTAACATGCGCTCCAGTGACGTTCCGAAGTTGCACTTCTCCGCTAGCCGCCTAATTTCCGCAATGAAGTCCTGGGCAGACTCCCCGTCTTTTTGCGAGCGCCTGAAGAAAGCATAACTTGCAGCGATCTCGTTAACTTGCGGAGCATAGTGGTCTTCCAAATGCTGGACGACTTCTTGGTAACTCAGCTCATTCACTTGTTTCGGATGACACCGCCCCTGCACCACTCGCACCGCACTGTCTGTGAGCGAAGCTATGAGCAGCGCTCGCTTCTTCGTTGGTTCCTCGATGCTATGGGCTTCGAAGTAAGCCTCCAGCCGAACACGATACGTAGGCCACGTACCTTCTGCATCCGTGAATTCCGGTGGCCGCCCGGCACTCATTCTTGCGCACGTAAGTTCGCCTAGCGCCGGCGCGCTATCTCGTCGCCACTGCAGTATAGCATCACGCAGGAATGACACAACAAGAAGGAACGATTTATTCAGGCAGCCCCTTTTATAGCCCGCCGGTGAGGTGACGTTGTGATCACGTGGCCAAGCCAAGGTTTGCCGACGACGCATCAGTAACAATCTAGATATGAAATCCATGATGGATATATTCTTCCTCCTAAGTGCAAAGGTGAAAGGCAATATGTCAGGCTTATTGCTGCCATTTTGAGAAAGATATCTCTCACTGAGAAAAATTTCGAAGATGGCATGAATTTCAAACAAAGCTATTCTCAAGAAATCTTTCTCCGCAAATATAAAGCAGATCTTAAAATTTGCAGAATAGATAAGCATCAAGGTGCTAAAAATGTGTACCGACTTTCATTTTTATGTTATATAGACAAACCCAAGAAGTATTGCCCTAAATATGGCATTATTGAATATAGTAGCTTTTCAAAAATTCAAGAAAAAAACCGGATCGTCCAGTTTTCCTAAAACATTCGAAACAAGTCTCTAGAAGGAGGCGAAAAAGAATTCGAACGAACATGTTGCAAGATTTTGCTTTTAACGAAACTCAAGCTCAAACCTGCAGCATTTTGAGCTTCGGCAGGAGCGCCTAATTGAGGGGCGGAAGCCGCAAAGACTCCCTCCGCTGCTCTAAATATCCCCCACATTTCAGCACTGGGACCTGTTCCATTAAAAGACAGCATAGCTAATTATGTTTTGTCGACAAACATTGATCCGTGACGTAAGCAGGATTTGGTGGCGCCGCAAACGCCGAGTGCAGATAACAGTCGGGAGAGCTGCCCATAGGAATGCATGTCAAAAAAAGGTCTGAATGTAATTTCCTTACTGCACAGTGGACCTATAAGATTGTCTTGCAATCAGAGAATCCGACTACATCGCAGAGAGGAACGTAAAAGTATAGCACATCGCTTCAATGCCAATGTTTTTGTTTTTAAACATCATAATATGTGCTTGCCAGAGACATTTTACAAAAGCCCATTCTGCACAATAGGCTCTTACCCTCTTTTCTTAAAGAAGAACGACCTCACTTGCTCATTTCGGAGCTTGCGTGATAGGCAAGAGCTTAAAAAAATTGCACATAAGTAGAGGGAGTGCCTATTCCAGCATAGCTATAACAAATTCGTCATATACCAGCTCAACCAATCAAAATATAGGAGCAGCGGCTAAAAAAGAATCCAAAACGTATTTTTTATATAAAACGCGAATTACAACAGTAAATTAGCCACGGTATGCCTGGAAAGGAACGACAAAGCGAGGGAACAGACGTCTTCATAGATGCACTCTGCAGTAAGAAAATAACATACAAAACTTTTCTTTACACGCATTCCTATGGGCCGCACTGCCAGTTGTTACCTGCACACGGCGATAGCGGCGCTACCAAACCCTGCTTACGTCCCACAGTGTTTGTCCACAAAAAGTGATTAGGTATGCTCAGTCTTGATGGAAAATGTGTCATTCGTGGGATGTGGGGAAAATTGAGAGCAGCTGAGGGGGTGTATGCTGCTTCTGCCCCGTCGATTAAGCGCCCCTGGCGATGCTCAAAAAGCTACAAGTTTGAGCATGGATATCATTGTTGGAAACAAAATAATGCTAGATGTTCTTTCGCATTCATTCTAAAGCCCTTCTGGCGACTTGTTTCAGGTGTTTTATGAAAAATATGAGATGAGGTTTTTTGGCTTTGGTTTTTGAAAAAAAACTTTACTATATTTAAATAACCCAGATTTAGGGCAATACTTCCTGCTCTTCCCTATAATATATAAGAATGAAAGTCGGTACACTCTTTTAGCACCTCAGTGCTTATCTATTGTTCAAATTTGAGGTAGTTGTGCTTTATTTTCGGAGAAAAAAGTTCTTGAAAATAGCCTCATTTAAGACTTGTGTCGTTTTTGAAACTTTTCTCTAGTAAGCGACTTCTTCACAATGCCGGAAATAGACCTGACGGATTCTTTCTTACCTTTCCTTTTAACACACAAAATACAACATTTGTCCGTAAAGTTCCCAGACTGTGTCCATTTAAAAAAAAATGCGTTTAATATTGAAATCATTTGTGCAGCACCCCTTCGAAAAAGTCTCCCTTGCAGTCTATACACAGCATCCACCGCTTCTTGAGGTCTTGTAACACAGTTGGAAAACGCCTTTTTTGGCAAGGCTGTCAGCTCCTTTGTCGTGGCGTCTTGAATGGCCTCCACAATCCCCATTCCGTGACCTTTAGGGCTCTCTCCACACAAGGAAACAGGAAAAAATCGCATGGGGAGAGGTCAGGTGAGTATGGCGAATGGGGAAGTACAGTAATGCTGTGCCTGGCGAGAAATTTTGTCACGCTGAGAGCAGTGTGCGGCCTTGCGTTATCGTGGAGAAGGCTCCATTGTCCAGGCGCCCATAAGTCAGGGTGGTCGCAGTGCATCACTTATGTGTTGCAGCGCGCGGATATAAAACTCCTGATTCACCGTCTGCCCTTGTGGGACGAACTCGTGGTGTGTGACACCTCTAGCATCGAAGAAAAACTATCAGCATCGTCTTTGTTTTGGTCTTCTGTCGCCGCACCTTTCTCGACGCCGGAGAGCTTGTGGACCGCCATTCAGCGCTCTGCCTTTTTGGCTGAGGATCGTAGAGGAAACACCATGTTTCGTCTTCAGCAATGATGCTGTCAACAAATGCCGCATCCTTCTCTGCCTCGGGCAGCAAATCAGCGCTCACAGAGGCCTCCGTGTCCTTCTGGTCCTGTGTGAGGGAGTGCGGCCCAAGTCTGGCATTCAGCTTTCGTTTCCCCAAGTTCTCACGCACAATTTCGTGGCATGTTGTCTTACTAATGTTGAGAGCATCTGATAGCATGCGAACTGTTATGGTGCGGTCTTGCTGTACAATTTCCCTGATCCGAGCCATGTTGTTTTCATTGCGCGAGGTTGAAGGGCACCCATGCCTTGTGTCGTCTTCCACCGACGCTGTCCCTCATACGAACCTCTTGTGCCACTCGAAAACTAATTCGCGGCCGCGATAATGCATCGTTGCTGTAAGCGTCACGAAAGAGCTGATACGTCTGTGTGGCTGTCTTGCCAAGCTTCACACATAATTTTATGTTTACACGCTGTTCGAGGTGGACGTCCACTCTTCACATTCACTCACAGTAGAATGCGCTGACGACTAGTGACAACGTATTTTTCTACATGTAGTGTCATCTAGCCGCTGCCACAGCAATTAACAAAAATAGCTCTGGTTAGCTCGAAAATATGGCGCGACACATACGCACCAACATTTGTTTTGAGGAATCATTTCTAGAGAAGAAAATAAATCAGTCGCAAAACTGTACGGACCAAGGATGTATGTCCATCATGGGTTTCATAATAATGAATCTTACCAATCTTACTTCATTGTAAATTCTCGAAATTGAGCTCTGCGTGAAAACGCTCTCTGCCATGACGTCGTTTCCATTTTTTTCTTCTGAAATATTATCATTTTCACGAAACAGAATTCACTGTTTGCCTGCTCAATAATGGATGCACAATATGTAAAATAATGAATGCTAAAAATTTCCAATATTTGGGCAGTTTGATCTCTCGTGGAGTCACCTACTCAACGCCCCAAGATGCAGGGTTTCACCCATTAAGTTGTTTCACTCAGCTCCCCCCCCCCCCCCCCCCCCTCATTATCGCACCATTTCAAGGCCAGCATTCCCTCTAACTATGCTTAGCAATGTGATTAGAAAGAGCGCGGACATGTGGCACAATAACCGAAAATTCTACGTTTACTTTGCTGCGAAATTTTCCCCGTCTTCCCATACAAGCAAATATGCACAGCAATGAGGGTTGAAAAATGAATCAAAGCGTGCATAAAATTTTCGCCCAGAGAGCTGCTCCTTCGATATTTATCTTCTACCCATTTATCTTGCCATAGCTGTGTGACCCTCAGCGCTTTTTCGTTATATATCAAATTCGATTTTGAAGACATAAGGCTGCTGGCAAGCGAAGGAAAAACAACGCCTAAAGTTTTTAAACGAGCGAAAAACGAAAAAAAACACGAAAGATTAGTAGACAGATACTTAGATGAAATTTATGCATGTTCAGTGTGTTGACGGAGACCAGCGCTGCGCATAAAATAAACCGTTGAAGAGAAATAAAATGTGACTAAAAAAAAGTTTAAAACAATGACCCGTATAAAAGAACCTTCGATCGATAACTTCCATGATTAAGGAGCGAGCGTGCTGTGCAGCGCATGCCTCTGAGAGGCGTCGAATTCTTGATAACAGTGAAAGGTTGGTAATACAGCTCAAGAAATGTTCATAACGCACACGATAAAACTTCTGAACTTCCGAAGCGCAAAAAACTAGCGGCCTTTTCAACTTTCATTAATCTGTGTGGGAATGCCCGCACGAGTGTTCCATTGAGAGTGACATGAAAATCTAGTGTTCCCCCAAGAACAACCAAGGTTTGATGGAAACATTTTTCGGCGGTAGTATATAAGTAATGCCAACTCGAGCTCTTAAAAGGCTCCGAAAGGCCTCTGTTTAGTCCACGGTTCTCTGGCTTTCCAATTTCCTTTATTTTTTGAGTTCCCTTTTGTCTGTGTGTATCACGTATTTTCAAAGCCCACTCATTTCACCCGAACTCCGTCCTCATTTAGATCCCTTAAATCTTCGGCGATGCCAAGGAGGGAAGATTTCCCCTTAGCCAGTTCCACATCGACGCGGTGATTACCTGGAAAGCCTGGATGACGGCTGCGCACCACCGGTCCTGCAGCTACAAAAGCAAGGCGGTGGAACCCTGTCAGCACAGAGCAGCGGGCGACTCAGTGGTAATAGCACGCGTGGAACAGCGCTACTAAAAACGCCGTTCGCTGCGTGACTTTGGCGCTTTCTTTTTAATACCTACTCTAAGTCGCTGGCTGCTCTGCCTCTATGATGGGAGAAAAAGTACCTACGACCATCAAAGAATTGGCGAAAATTGTTCAAGACATGTCACTGAAGCTTGACAACATTGATGCAATCAGGACTGACCTTGACGATATCAAGAAAGCGACTCAGTATGTTAGCAATTTTTTTGATGATTTTAAGGCCAAGCTTGAGAGTGTCTGCTCAGATCTAAAGACTCTGGAAGACGACAATGAGCAGCTTAAAAAAGAAAACCTGCACCTTAAACACGAACTTGCCGCCACAAAGAAGGACGTGATTGATTTGAAGCAATACAGCAGGGCAATGAACTTGGAAATTAAGGGTCTTCCTTTCACAGTTGATGAGGATCTTGAAAATACTGTGCAGGCACTTGCAGCTAAACTTGGTACGGAAGTCTCTGCATCGGGCATCGATGCGGTTCATCGGGTATCAACCAAAGATGAGATGAAATCCAACATTGTTGTTCGATTTACATCTCGCAAAGTCAGAGACAACTTCCTTCAACTCGCAAAAAGGAAGAAACTTTCCACATCAAACTTGAAATTCGAAGGTGACAATCTTATTTACTTTAATTAAAACCTATGTCCGCAATTTAAGATCTTGCTCGGAAAGACAACTCAGAAAAGGAAACAAAAACAGCGGTAATTTTTATGTGTTTCCAATGGAAAAATTCTTGTCAGGAAAACTGAAACCTCGTCGGTCCTTCACATCACTTCTGAGGAAGACTTGAATTTAATTGTATGATTTAGTGACCTCTGCAGTAGGTAAGCCATCTCTAGAAATGTGTAATGTGTCGCATCTGACCGCGACATTTCATCTGCACATAATCTGAAGATACTACACTGCAATATTAGAATCTTAGCTGAAAAATATTCACGCTTTGCCGGCTTTATTAAATTCTCGATCCTTTGAGTATGACATAATTGCGTTGTCAGAAACATGGTTGAAGCCTGACGAATTCTTTAATATACCAATTTTTTAATTTAGTTTATCTCTCGCGACCAACAAAGACGCGTGGCGGAGGAGTTGCTTTGCATATACACAAGAATATTTCTTTCAAGCATTGAACCAAACTGACATGTCAGGTTCCCGAAGCATGTGATTTCTCATGCCTCGAACTAAGTTCCGAGTTAACTGTAGGTGTTTTATACCACTCCCCAAGTTCGCACCATAGTCTTTTTCTAGATGCCTTTGAACCTGCCCTAGAACATTTCGCTTCTATGAATAACCCCTCTATAATATGTGGAGACATTAATATTGACAGTCCAAATGACAACGCAAGACCGTACGTGAACCTGACTGAGCCTGACGGGTTCCTTAATCAAATAGCACAACGTACTCGAGTCACACCCTCTACAGCGACGCTCATAAACCATATCATATGCAATTTCGATAACTCATCGTCTATCTCTGGTGCTATTGACGCTGATATTTCTGATCATTTTCCAGTGTTCTTTCTTGCATCGTGTGCTACTCAAAAAATAAATTAAGAAATGCGTGAAAACAACTGTTGATCACAACCTGCTAAGTTCCCGTATACGCACCCTAGAGATCAATGTTGAGAACAGTACGAATATTAATAAAGAATTCGACCACCTCATAGATATTATCTCATCTTGCTTTAAAGAAACAATTATTTATGCAAAATCTTATTATTCTGACCCCATATGTCCTTGGGTAACGACTGAGGTCATAGCCGCTATACAAACTAAAGGTAAGTAATACAGAAAGCACAAGCAGTTCAAATATAATGAATACAATCGAATACAATATAAAATACATAGAAATAAAGCTCTGGCGTTAGAAAATCCAAAAAGAAGAATCATACAACTCTTATAGAAAGCAACCAACATGTTCTGCGTGAAATGTGGAAAATAGTTAACTCAGTCATTACACTTCGAGAGAAGGATCATATATTGCCAGAAATTATCCAACCTACTAGAACCACAGAAAGCCTTGCGCAAGGCGTTAATCATGCTTTTGTAATATAGGTCCAACTCTTGCGAAACAACTAAGTATGCACGAAGCCCCCGAGCTCCCAGTTCCTGTACTTAATTCTTTTGTTTTTCATGACATCACACATGATGAAGTCAATTCTACTGTTAAAACAATGACTGAAGGAAGAACGCCAGGTAAAAGTAAGATTCTCTTACTCTTCATTAAACAGCGCATTGAGGAACTGAGCGGGCATTTAGCAAAATTATTTAATGCATCCTTCTACATGATCCCATATCCAGACGCATTTAGAATAGCGCAAGTCGCCCCCAACATAAAAATCCCCTAGTAAGGATGACATCCAGAACTACCGACGAATATCAATACTTAGTACAATAAACATAGTATTCGAGAAGTTCTTGATGAAACGTTTTACCCATAGTTAAGTTGCCGAGCTGTTGCTCAGGGACCGATCGCAAGCGCACCCCGAATCCGGTAGCTTGGTCCCCTTGGTTTTGTACGAGTTAGTTGTTTTGTCGGGCCTCCTCGAGAGGCCGCCAATCCGGCTCCGCCGAAATAGGTTTGTTTTGAGACAAACGCGGTAGATGGCGGCAACGACGGTTAACCGCAAGTGAAGAGGCCCGTCCTCAAGTCTCGGGCCGCAAGACGCGACCGACGCGCGGACCCCTAGGGCTTCGAGAGGGGGTCGCGTGGAAATTTATTGCTTTCAACGGCGGGCAGCGTGAGGCAACGGATACCTCGGAGCGTGCAGCAGAAGGGGAGAGCGCAACCAGGGCAGTGTGCGCGGTTCGGACTGGGTGTTCGGTTTCCCTCAGCTACCGCTGGCGTTTTTAATGCGTCTGTGCCTCTGTGCTGTAACCAAGCGTAAATGCGTTAACGACTTCGTGGAATTCACGCGGTGCTCGCGAGACAACAACGTGAGCACCGGCGTGCTATTGGCTCCTTCAGTTTGAACGAAATTCTCCTGATTGGCTCTGAGAAGCGCATTTCCTATTGGTTACAAAATGGGTCACGAGAATGGTGGGTGAAGTGATTTAAGGGCGGGTTTTTGGCGCGAAAGGGGGGATCGGAGGGCAGGTCGCCTGTGAGCGCCCGTGCAATAAAGATATAGTGTCCCGGAGAAGCTGTTCAGTCTGTTCCGCAACGTGTCGCCGGATCGCCGAACCATTAGAAGTCTTCAAGATCTACACCGCCGGTCTGTCGATCACCATCATCGATGGGTCCTCCACCACATTTTCGAAATTAACTCTTATTTTCAAGATAAACATAACGTAATAGCAGACAACCAGCATGGTTTTCAGAAAAACAGACTTACTTTCACGGCTGTACAGTGTTTAAGTAAATTGATCAACAAAGCAATAAATAACATAGATTGTGTAAATGGCATTTTTATTGATATTAAAAAAGCGTTTGACACAGTTGACCACGGTATACTACTATCAAAATTACATCGGTATGAATTCAGAGGTCAAGCAAAGCAGTTTTTCGAAAGCTATCGTTCTGGCCGCAAGTAAGGTGTTAAAAGAGACAAATGCATATCAAGCGTTCATTCCATCCATTGTGGCGTGCCTCAGGGCTCGGTATTGGGACCATTACTCTTTTCCTTGTACATAAGTGATCTGCCAGATGCTTTGAATTATGTCCAAACTATTATGTATGCTGATGACACAGCCCTTCTCTTCTCTAGTCATGAGCCTAACATGCTCGAAAGGCACGCTGATAGTGATCTGTCTCTGATGTTCCAGTGATTTTTACAAAATAAATTAACAACACACACCTCGAAGACTAAATACATTGTCTTCTCCAGTCCATATAAAAATTCAAAAAGCTTAAATGAGTTACGAATAGACACAAACTCTCTCGAACGAGTGGATCAACAGGTATATCTTGGGGTAACTCTAGACTCAGCTTTCGATTTTAATCCTCACATAATTCCTGTAAGCAACAAATTGAGACCGGCTTTCTTTGTCCTAATAAAAGCTAGAAAGTTATTAATTATCCCCTCGCACATTAAAAATTTTGTATTATCTTCTCTTTCAAAACAATATCACTTACTGTTAAGAGTCCTGTGGACTTACGTATAACACGTAGTTAATGCAAATAGCAATTTTACAAAAAGAACCCTTCGTATAAAAACACATAATAAACACACAGATACTTCCACCCCGCTCTTTCGTGACCTAGACATTACACCTTCCTTTGCTACGCAGGATTTCAAACTAGCTTGTGTGGTTATACATATACCAAACCATAACGTCCCGCTATCATCATCTGTTTTCGTACATCCATCTCGTCCAAATAGAAATATTTTCAATTGTCGTTTTAACCATCCAGCTGTTAAGAATACGTACGGTAAAAGAACTATTGCCTATGTCACTGCTAAAATTTGGAACCAACTGCCTGCTAACTTAAAAGTAGGTTAATTGTCAATCGCTGATATAAAATTTTTTTCCGGAGCCAGCAATATTCGACTCCACTATAAATCAGTGATTTTCTTGGATGCATTGATTATTTTTTGTCCGATTATATTATATAATTTGTGCAGTATTTCGCGTTTCTTTGCTTATAATTGTCGCATAACTGCTGTACATGAATTCTGCGTATAATACTGAGTTGTCTCGCTATAATTATTTTTCGCACTTCTTGCATGGGCCCAACTCAAGCCGAGAGGGCTAAGGACCCAGATGATTCGCATGTAGTTTTTACTAGCCGTTAGAATAAAACTGATTTCATTTGATTTGATTTGAATACAGGTAAAGTTTTAGAGTTACACAGTGCTGAGAACTTTTCTCGGTAGAGAGGGCGCAAAGCGTTTTGAAGCGAATCAATTTTTATTTTTCTTCGTTACCACCTCTCGGGCACAATACATTCAACGACATTGATTACGGTGATCAGTGCGGGTTCTTGAGTGGTGATGAATCGTTCGTGGACAGCCTTCATGAATAAAAATCTCGTTTTCGAGGGAAAGCTGATTGAGAATTCGTCCAGGCGCTAAATTATGCCGGCAGTTCTACGGTTAACTTCGAGTACGCTAAACCCACCTGGGTATGTAGAGGACTCTCTCGGCGACGACGAAGCCGACGGACACGAAGAGGTTGGAAGCCGGCAGAAAGGGAAGCGTCGCCAACAGCAGCGGCAGCAGGGGACCGCTGCCGGTCGAGCCTTCCGCGCCGCTGCCAGGAGCAGCAGCAGAGATGTCGTTCTGTTGAGTGGAATTTCGAGAAAGGGGAGCAGTGGGAACGCTGAGACTGCTCTCTTTCGTCCCGCGAAAATTAAAAGGCAGTTTAGCGATTTCGGTAGCTTATTTAGTTTATTTTGAGCCGGAAGACCGCTGGGCAGTACACACGAAGGTCGTACGCTTGAATTAGCAACGAAGTGAAACGGGATCAGGTAATAAACAAAAGATTCGGCGCGTTCATACGAGAGCAACATGCACGAATGAGAGCGCGTTTAATGAGCAATACCGTGATCAGCTTAAAGAGCTAGACGTAGGTGTATAATATACAACAGCAAGGCGAAAAAGCACCTATTTACGAAACATGCTTTTTAATCACATACAAAACAAGCCAAGAGAGCGCGCAAGAAGCAGTCAATACAAACTGGACTGTGAATATGAAGCCCCTTTCAAAGTCGCTCCATTCACGCTTAGTAAACCTTGAACTGCCGCTAACACGACAAATCAAGCGGCGTTTGCATAACCACACCTTCTACGTAAAAACCTACTGCAATAAAAATATTTATTGCCCTGAAACTTCCAATATTGCCCTGAAACTTCCACTATTCCTCAAGGAGTCAGAGCAGAAGGGAAGCAGACAAAAAAAAAACTGCGTCTTTTTAGCCTGGAGACCCGGCATTCAGACTTGAACTGCACCGAGTAGCAGTAACATAAGATGTGGTTGATTTCACATATGCAGGCTTTAAACAGTTGCTGTTATCGGTAGTTCAGATACGGTGCGGAAATACGGGGGTGGGCATTCTTCTGAGCATGGTGTTGAGGGGAGACGGAGGCACAAGAATGCACTGTTATATATCACGACAATGAGATATAAACGCATTCCTTTTTAATCGTACGGCTGCCCTTTGGCAGATGCTAATGAGTCATTACTCCCTTATTACCAATCTGTTCCAGCTCGGGAGATTCCCTAGACATTGGTCCTACAGTGCCATTAAACCCGTCCCCCGATAAGAGTTCTCATTTTCATTTACAGAGAAATACATGAAAAAACCTTGTAAATCTCAGGTTCGTTTCATTTGCAGTCAACTTCATTAAAAACTAAGGAGCTCTCGATGCTGGTGGCAGAGGTGTTCTGTTCGCTTGTGACTAGGCCATGCTAGCAAAGTAGGCTGGAACGTTAATAGCCACGTTATAAAAAGTGGGCACTAAGCATTTTTTTTGCCTAACGGAGTATTATCTAGAGATGACTGGAGCCAAAAAAACAACTAAGCTTTGAAGCTTGCGTGAAGAGCCGCAAGGGCAACAAGTGCGCTAAATAGTTTCTTACTCGTTGCCGAAAAACGCGGTATGATATCTGCGCTATAACGCTAAAACTGAATTCCTGTGTTTTCTTTCCATTTAATTCGTTTGTGCATGTATACTCATATGCAGGCGAAAAGTAAGGTCACTGTTGTTAGTTCGGCGCTTTGTTGATTTTGCCCTCTCTTCTGTCCTATATTTCAGCGTTTCTTTCCTTCTCGCAGCCTTTGCCTCGTGTACATGGATGAAGCATTACTGTTCACGGATGACCTGCCGTGAAATAGACAGACAAATCGCATTTGTACCAACGCTAAGGCTGCACTGCAGTTTTTTTTTGCCTTAAATTCGTCGGGCGCCTGCATCATAGAGATTTTATTATTCAAATTTTCTAATCATTGTTATATTATACGTGTAGTTTTATGAGGCTCCAAAAGAAATCTTGTTCGCTTCCTCTAACCGCCGGAATCGTAATGCACACTTTTTTATCCCTAACCACAATCGTTATACCGGTCCATGCTTCTGTTTCAGCAGCGAAAGATTCATCCCCAAAATTTCTTTCTGCCGCATCAAATGAGCAAATAATCGTGCCCTCATGCATTATTCATGAAATTCCAGGGGAAAAGTGCAGCTCTTTAAATATTGATAAGTCCTTCCAGATTTTTTATTTTGTGACTTTTAAAGTATCGACTCGCCTAACCAAGACGTATATTATATCGTTGTTCGTAAACGCGAATATCTTCGACGGGCTCTGTATGTTTGGGTTCTATAATTAGGAGACTAGCACCGGCTAGACTAGGTGAAGCTGATACAGCTTTCTGCGGCTGTAGTCTCCACAATCGAAAATGAAGCGTTCAAATTAGCTTTAAGTATACACATTAACAATCTTAAATATCCCTATTTTGTGCGCAATACTTAGTGTGCCTACCGTCTATTCTCTGCTACAACTGAGCAGAAGACACAGCCAAAAACTGAATTAAAATCTGGTTAGGTCTACCGTGAGCGCAATGAAATATTCAGGCTCAAAGATACATAGTACAAACAATATTTGGAAACAGCGACTTTGCACTTGCACCGTCTCGCCCCTCAAAACACTTTTTCCGTGAGGCAAGCCTTCGTTGATTATGCAGACATTGGAACAAGAGGAAACAAAATGCGCGTGAACTCGGAACTCACGTCAGCCTCGCCGTGGGGAGCGAAGGTCGCGCGCCAGGCGAGCAGCGCCAGCGTTGCAAACAGTGCGAGTGTTGCAAGATTCCTGAGGTCGTGCGCTGAATGGACGAGAGGAATGCTCCCCATCTGCCAGTCGTAGGACAGTGAGTCCGGACACAGCACTAGCCAAGCATTGAAGGCGCACAGGTAAGCGTACGTGAGTAACCTGCGGAGAAAGGGTCGTGCAAATTACTTGAAATGTGACACTTAATCGCCTTTTCACATATTTCTTACCGGATTCTCAACATCCGCGCAATTAGTCAACAACAGGGAAAAGTTAACTGCCAATGGTCTTAACTTTCCTATGTACTGCACGCGGCTCGGGCATCGTCCTTACAAAGATTTATTTAGACGGTGTAAAGAGTGTCCATATACATTTATCAATCATGTCTACAGACTTGCTGAAGACAAATCCTAGAGACTAGTCTATACACTTTTACAGACAGTCTATAGACAAGCTTTCAATCCAGTCGCTCTCAAGTAGCCAAAGAGTGCCTTGTATGCCTTGAGGGCAGTCGAATGCTGTGGCCACGGACCGAGGATCTTTTGCTCTGTTAATGGGCGAGGATCGAGGCGGTCCAGGGCATAACCCAGTGTATGTCTTGCACTCGAAAATGCAGGGCATTCACAGAGAAGATGAGTAATGGTCTCTTCACAACCGCAGCTTTCACAGACAGGACACCGGCAGGATTGTGACAGCGTTGTGCGTGTGTTTGTGTTATGCCTTTTTCCTTCTCTCTTCCTCCTTTTAGTCCACTAAACCCTCTTCCCCAGTGCAGGGTAGCCAAACGGAACCCCTTTCTGGTTAACATCCCTGCCTTTCCCTCCTCCGCTTTATCTATCTATCTATAGACAAGCTATAAATTTATGGCAATGCACTTTAGGTAGAATTTTGTTAACAGACAGTCTGTAGACTGTGAATGAACCAATGAAATATGTATGGGAAGGCAATAGCCTGCGTAAACGGCATAGAATGTGTAGAGGCAGTTCTTATATAGAGAACGTACTAGGGTGAACTTCTCAACTAAAGACTGCATGCTTTTCATCAATAATAACTGCCCTTTCTCTCTCCGAGGCCTCGGCGAAGAAGAAACAAAGAGATAAGCCTTGAACACGGAGCACATTTTAAGGCCAGGAGCTAGTAATTGTTATAAGAGGCTCCTCGTAAGACAACTGAAAGCCGGCGCAGCTGCGGCCCCGTTAGCACTGCGTTCCCTCTTTTCGTGTAATTCTGTGTTTTCATCTTGTACTGAGGTTGAAGAGGCAAAACATAGGCTGATCGGAGGTGCAAAAACATTTATTTTGGCTTAGCACGGGAATATCAAGAACTATAGAAAAGAGCATAAGTAGATTTCTTGGTGTGCTTCCTCGGGAATATCATTGCGACTGTCGAGCAAAAAAAGCAGCTTTAACATTTGGCCACACATATGATCTAGGGTTTTCACTTTACTAATTACACTATGCATTTGTTCCTCTGCTAGAGATACTATTTCAAAAAAGCCTTTCCGAAGGGCAATAGCATTTCAAAATTTCGCGCGTATTTTATTGTGGTTTGAAACGGTAAGCCCAGCTAGAAGCGAAGGCGGGCTTCAAATTCGCGCTACACACTGCAGATGTAGACCGCTTACAGAGAGCAGTTCATTCTGTCCACGACATGTGGCGCCACTAGGACAGTTGCCATTCCTGGCCTTCGGAGCCGTCGTTAACAGCATTGATGCGTAGTGCGAACCGGTGATGCGCCGCTTCTGTTCGAATGTCAAGTGAGCGTTAAACAATTAGGCAGTGGTAAGGGTGTCATGAGTTGTTCTTGAAATAATATCTAGAGCTAATATCGGGGTGGCTTAGTGGCGGAGCAATAGACGCGCTTATTGCATGTGAGGGCACTTAGCGGCTGAATGCGCTGTTTTTCGAGGAGCTGTGTTGCGAGTTGACGCTGCTTTCTGAGAGAACAGAACGGTATGGTATTGTTCTATGAAAAAAAAGCATATCACAAGCCCAACGGGCCAGATTATTCTAGCTTTAGCAGTAGCTGCGGGTAATGTCTTCACAGCACTAATATACTGCGCCGTTGTAAAGTCGTAGCGTTATTCTCGCATTTTATTAAAAAGCATCTTGTTGTGGCTATTAGTGCGAACACGTTCATAATTGAACGTGTGAAGAAAAATCAGCGTGTGCATGCCTGTAACCTTGTGCACTCACTTCGACAAACACGGACACAATACAGCGAATAATCGATGGGTTTTTAAACTTTTGCATAAGTTCATCCTGCTGGGCGGCGGTATAGTGCTCACTGCAATGTCGTGCGCACTTGGCGCTAGCACGGTGGAAGCGTCAGTGGAACTGGTTTGCAACCGTACTCGGAGAAGGCGTTTCGACAATTCCCGAGCCCGATGTAAAGGTCCACAGAAGTACGCTAATGCACGGACAATGGAGCAATTTATCATGACAGGACTGTGTGTTAAAGGTTATTCCGGCCGGCTACACCGCGGGTGCTGAACTCCGGAGAAGTTTTCAGTCTTACTTAGCAAGAGGGCGCAGTAGAACGCCGCTGAGTTCCTGAAGCAGTCTTTAAAAAACATCCATATTCTTCAGTTGGAAGCCGAAACATCCAAATGGAGTATTAAGTAATATCCGGCCACTCGCCTCGCGACCATACAAGCGCGCACGTTCGGTTGTAACCTTCGAGCACAATGACGAACGGTGAACATTCTTAATTGCTCCGAACACCTATTCCTCGGTTCAGGAAATGAGTATCGAGCCTGGGGTGGAACTTCCCAGCGAATGCTTTTTTAACATATGCAGATGGCAACTAATTATACTGTCCACAGGGAGCTAGACGGTGAATTGATTGAAAAAATAAGAACGCGCAACGGCTGATCGCGGTTTGTTGACACATTCGATCCGATGCGGGCGTATGGAAAGAGGCGATTAAATAAGGAGGCAGAACCGAACATTTCCCAAAGCCAGCGAGCCCCATGCGCACTCAAACGAAGTTTTTGTGATGTCCGACAGCTCGTTATTCACCGCAACACCGGGAAACGCGTCTGGCAGTCAGGAACCAGCCCGTGCGCAGTCGTTGAAATGAGAAGGCCCGAAGCTAGGCGATGGATGAATGGTCACGTGACCAAATATGGCAGCGCCTATCTATGTTCCCGCGCTGCAAGACGTCTATACATACTTCATATTACTGACAGAAGTGCTACAGAAAAGCCTTTAAAACACGATTACAAGCGACAGGACACAGTCTTCGTTTTGAGTGCATGGCACGTGCATGGGAAGCACTGTCTATGGATTTCACTGACAAGGAAGATTTCGGCGGGCTAGGGGTTTTTTTGCTTGTTCAGTGTGAATTTTCTGCTACGTGACCTGTACAGCCACCACACGCTTTACTGCATCTCAACAATAGTCTGCAGAACTGTGAACGCTTCGGAAATCGCAGACAATTAGAATGGCGTGCGCTGGAAAACCTGTTCCTCCGAGTTCCTCACCCCGCGACTGGTGGCTCCATTCCTCGGAAGAAAAGCACACAGTGATCACTTGCTGCGCGCAGGAGACTCGGCTGACTCGGCTGAGGCAATGTTTGCAAATGGCGCACACCACTTCTCAGCAAGCCACCGCACTTCTAGACCTAAGCGATGGTATTGTGGTAGAGCATCCGCCTCACATGCGGGAGGCGCTGGGTTCGATCCCTGTAGTGCCGCCGGGTACCCATCGGTTTTCTAATGGGTACAAGATATACCCCGGCTTGGTGTTCGGCTATTCTGGGGTGAACGTTTGGCAAAAGGGGTCTTCGACCGAACCGTTGCGTTGACGGGCCAGCGATTCGGTCCGCCGTCAAGCAACCCTAAATGCGCCTCATGCGGTAAAAGCGCACTTGTGGCCCTTCTTGAGTTTCTGTTCGCGCGGACTTTCTCTGCTAATTTAACCAGCGAATGAGACGCTCGGAGTAATTCCTGGGCTACCTTTTCGATTACGGCAGTAACTGTGTAAAATTACGCTAAACACTGCTACAATATTTGAGGGCTTATTTGTTCTCTTCCTGGGCCCCGATTGGACGTGGGAACGCCATTTTTTACAGCGCAGCAAACGAGTTGAGAGTTGAAGTACTGCGTCCTGCCCAGCACCGCTGTCATGTATGCGATAATAAACACACATAGACCTGTCCACGCGCCACACAGTCACCGGATTATCTCAACCCACGTATACCATTGCTCCCACGGTTGGGGATTCCTCCTGCTACACTAAGCTCAGTATTGTGAGTTCTGCTCCTGCCAATATAACCCACGTATTGGGTAGCAACCATACCGCGTAAAGCTTCAGCCTTAACTCACCAGCTTAAGACGGCGCCCCAGTCCTGGGACATGCAGTAAACGTTTTATGTATCACCCTCTCTCTCTCTCTCTCTCTCAACGAAGCGTGACGAACTGCGCAGAAGAAAATCGTGGGCCGCTGTAAACTGCACACGCAGGTACTAAAGCGTGTGTGCGACGCCGGACTCAATCCTTGAAAAGCCTCGGAGGCGTGGCTTAAAGTTCGGTGAATTCATTGTCTTTCTATTGCTAAAGAGAGGGTGGCGTCAACAAGGCTAAGGACTGCAGGAGGTGAGGAGTTGGTGGTCGCCAGCTGGGTCATTAAGTCCGCTTAGCTTTGTGCACCAAGGACAGATTCAACGTGAATCACTTGTAACATAAGCGCCGCGAGGCGACTATCGTTCTGGCAGAGCACGGGGCAGCGACTGACGCGTCGAACAGGTGCGTTGACTGAAGAGCGTCGATGCAGATCAAGATGCAGGCTTGGCGGACCAGTGGAATAGCGGTTACCGAATGCAGCTCCTGCTGTGTAAGCCACAACTTTCGCACCAAAGAAAAAAGACTACGCAATTCGAAGCCAAGACCTCTTCGTTAGTGCAAGGCTTTAGCGGCTTCTCTTTTTCCGCTTCTGTCAGCAATGAGTCAGGTTTTCTAACCTGCATTCCTATCTACCGTGCCGAGTTAGAAACAAGTGATTTTCGCACTAAATCCTTACAGCTGTTATGCATGGCCCCACAGCTATCGTGCTGTATAAGCCAACCGAAGATTACTGCCGTCAGCAGTGGTATACCAATAACTGGCTCCTGCAACGTGGTGATTCTCTTTATGATACACTGTACACTCCGGTGTACACTCTTACACTGTACACTCCAGTGTACATACACTGTACCCTCCGATACACTGTGCACTCCGGTGTGCACTCTTTATGATACACTGTTCAATCCGGTGCATGAATAACAAGATATGAATGAATGAATGAATGAATGAATGAATGAATGAATATACTCACCTTGTGAGGATTCTTGGCGAGAAAGACGCGGGGTTGTCCGCTTCAGAGAACTGAGGTAGGCTCCCGTGTAGCATCCAAAGCCTGAAGGACAGCAGCAGAGCCAACTGCAGGGGCACGAGAAGAAATAAGCGCCGAGAAAGCGCCGATTGGTCGAACGTGCATTCTCAGAGTATTTTGGCATTACAAGCGATACTCGTTTTTGTTTCAAATACATAAACTGCATAAACCACCAACCGATGACGTTTTTAAATTTATTTTTGAAACTCCTTGGACATGTGTTGTACATCAAATTGTTGTCTACACTAAATAACCTTGATTCTTTCCTGAGTGACTGATTCCCTAACAGCCCATTACCAGCTTTCAAAGTTAACTACGTTTCAGACATGGTTCCTGTTCTGTCTGGTGTTCCCCACGGCTCACTGCTCCCCTTTTTATTTTCGCTATTCATCTACGACCTAGCAAACGAGGTGAATGTCAATAATCAGCTATTCGGAGCCGATTGCGTGATTTATCATGAAATAGAAAACTAGACCGATGAAGTAAGAAATAACAATGCCCTACACGGAACCGCGCATCGGCGTCTTAAGTGCCGGATTACAGCCGATAGGATTGCAATTATCAAACAAGGCGGCGTGCTAGACAACGGCGCTCGAGCCACATTTTCGGCGCCGGGAGGCGTTGCCACAATAGACGAGGCCTTCAGCTCCCTAACAAACGGCGCCTCTGTGGCGCGCTCGTCCGATGCGGGCGGTGACATTGGCCGCAAGCGTCCGCGGCCGTGCTCAGCCCTTTGTGCGAGAAACCTGCATCGGGGAACGCGAAGAGGTCACGAAGCCAACAACGGCGGCGCCGCCGGCACGCGCTTGGTCGTCGCCAGAGGACAATGCCTCGGATCAGCGGTGGCGACGGCGATGGCGGGACAGCTTATGAGAATTTGAGAATCCCATGTGGCTTGCCGGGGAACGAGTAGCTCACCTCCAACTGGGCGGTGTGGGAGGTGGCCACCGTGAGTGTGTGTGTGTTTCTGTGATTCGCGGCTCAGTCGGAGAAGGAGGCCTAGGATAAACATTGCATTGGGACGATTCGTGCCACTGCCGAGCGTGGAGCCTGAACGCTATTTGGTGTGCATTGTCGACGAAAGTTGTTCTTTCGCGGCTTTTGTAGCCAACGGAGGAGGAGGTGACGAAGAAACAAACTAGCGTAGACTCTTCTCGAAAGTCAACCTAATGTTCAAGGTGCCGAGCAGGCACGGCCCAAAAGACCTTTCTTACCTCGGATATGCGCCGGCGGGTGAAAGCGAAGCACGCTGCGCGATGTTTACTGATACTGATAAAGACATGGCTAAGCCTTGAATACCCCTTCAATAACGTCACACGTTACAGCGTAACCAAGCGCCGGTAATGGGATGTGTCACATCTGATCTTTGCTGGCCAACAAATGTACAAGACGCATAGTACAAATGACAATACTTCATATTGGCAAACGGAGAACGCGGATGACACTAGACACTTGAAGGGTAATTTGTCATACATTTGTGAAATCTCCACACTTGATGCCCTTGATGGACAGTAAATTTACCTGAACTTAATATTAGCGCTTATACTCCTTTTCACTTTCGCACATATTGCGTACAATGCATTTCTACGGACTTCGATAATGTACGCTCCGGTCCGCGTAGTCTCCTCTTCGCGTCGGCTCAGGTGTGACAAAGGGCAATACTCACCAAAGCCATTAGCGCCAGCAGTTGAGGATCACGGACGCTTCTTCGTACAGTGTCTTGAAAGCAATGGCTGCAGAAGAGCCTGCGAAACGAAATGAGAAATAAAAACGGAGTTTCAAGACGCGATTTTCTTCCCACTTACGTGCCGCTGTATGTTGCCCGCGTTAGCATTATTTACCGGTGCACAAGATGCATGCTACACAAAATTAAGGTACCTTAAAAAGACCGAAAGCGCAAGCTCAGCAAAATTGCGTTTGGAACATTCGTGAAACACTAATATGCCAACCAGCAATATAAGCCACTATGGCATGGGAGAGTCCTTTCCCCTGCGGTGGACGTAGTCAGGCTCATGATGATGATGATGATGATGATTGTGCACTGCTATGGGGGCCTGACTTTGTGCATCTATTATGTATAAGCAACGATGATAGTCGCTTACCATGAAGCAGAATTTAAAGCATTTATCCGCCAAGTCGCACCTTTGCACACAATTCCGTCCCAACTTTATGCAAAACGTCTCGACCGATCTTCGCATCGTTAACCTCCTCGCCCCTCTTTTTATCTTTTTCTTTCTCTCTCTCTAAGTCATCGAGCATTAGCGGGAGCCACACACGAATAAAAACAAAGGAGAAAGAGGAAGAGAATACGAAAAACGGAGGGAAGGAAAGGAGAAACAGAAAAAGGAAATACAGAAGCTGAAAGAAAAAATAAAGAAAGAAAGAAAGAAAGAAAGAAAGAAAGAAAGAAAGAAAGAAAGAAAGAAAGAAGGAAGGAAGTAACGAAGAAAAGAGGGAGGGAGAGAAGGAGGAAGGTAGGAAAGGAAGGAAGGAAGGAAGGAAGGAGGGAGGGAGGGAGGGAGGGAGGGATGGAGGAAGAGAGGGAGGGAGGGAGGGAGGGAGGGAGGGAGGGAGGGAGGGAGGAAGGGATACGCGAGAAAAAATAAGGACCGACGTACCCGCTACATCCGCAATGCCGTCTTTTTGCCGTTCGCTCTGCTGGCAAAGACAATAAAAACAGTAAGCAGAGACTAGAAACCGTTCGTGCTTTCCTAAACATTACTGCTTATTTTAGCCTGAGTCACGAGCCCGCAAGCAGAAAAAAAGTAATGCTCAGTCGCACAACGGAAGCTTGCGAATCTCAGCAGCGGCAGGCTCTTAACCCCTAACAGCAATTTATTGTCGTTTCTTATCTACGTGGTTTTAAGAATGGCATGTCCTGTAATTGAGGCGGTAATACTTTTCTTTACGTTATTATACTTTTAGAGGGAAGCGCGCAATGCACCAAGGGACGAGGACACAAGCAAGGAAGATGCACGTGACACACGAGCGCGGACTTACATCAGTTTACTTCATACCTCGGGCCATAATATATAGGAAGATCGTGGGGCAACGATACGCATGCGCTCCAGTCGGGATATTCATATGATGACGCAGGTAAAAATAGGTCCTGGCGAATAAGAGCGATGGACACGCAGAAACCATATAATGGGTCTTCTCATTTCTGCTTCCGCAATCTCTCCAGTTAATTTACATCTGGTTCTGGTGACAGCAGTTCAATCATAATTTAAAGAGGCTGGCACATGGACATTTCATCTGTTTCGGTTTGGTTTTTGCACGTGGACACTTCACCTGACTTAATTTCGTTCTTATCTTCACTGTTTTCGTTTGGATTGCCCTTTTTGCAGCGTGCGTCAGGTAACCCTCCCATTGTTAAGTTACATTATTACAATGTTCCCGGAGGCGATCATTAAAATACGTATCGCTCTGGCCAACATAGTTTTTGCTGTATGTTAGAGATGCTGTAGACAACTGAGTCAGTATATTCAAGGAACTTCGTTCGGTGCTTCTATTGCACTCAAGTTTCTTTGAGATTACCGATTTGTTCATTCTGCACAAATTTTACAGCTTATCTTGTGTCCTCGCTCCTTTGTGCGCTGTACGCTTCCGTCGTCACAAACCTACAAGCCCAAGCTGCGACGTTAGTTGTAGAAGAACCAGTCAGACAGGAATAGAGCAGAACTTGCTACTTCAGTGTTCCATCTTACGGCCCGATCTCCCTTTCTTTCTGTGCAAAAAAATGAATATAAAGATAATTTTTAAACCCCATTTATTATTCCAGCGGATATAACCTTTTCGCGAAGCGTAATGGAAACCCCCCCCCCCCTCCCACACACACACACACCTCGCATATATCACACGCAGTATTCTGAAAACCCAATTTGCGGGCGGATGCAACACCCCTGGAGAAGTGCTGCACCTAAAAAAAGATCCTTGTCAGAAATTGTGTACTATATATATATATATATATATATATATATATATATATATATATATATATATATATATATATATATATATATATATATATATATATATATATATATATATAGTGTGTGTGTGTGTGTGTGTGTGTGTGTGTGTGTGTGTGTGTGTGTGTGTGTGTGTGTGTGTGTGTGTGTGTGTGTGTGTGTGTATATGACCACTGCAGGTGTGAGTGTATTTCACTGCTTTTTTGTGCCGTATGACCTATGAGTGGAATACGTGCAGCACTTATGCACTGAAGCTTCAATAGCTAGAAGGAAACTCCAAATTCTAAAGAAGCAGCGTAGTGCATAAATTAGGGCCTCACTAAAGTGCTGCAAGTTTACTGCGGCATAATAAACTGAAGTAAACCATCAAAGCTCATTCCGGTAAGCCCGCGTAAATCCGTTTTACGAGCTCAAATTCTTGCTGGCGATGAGTAAATTAGAAGCACTGCGCGAGGAAGATTGTAGAGCTTACGGTTTTTTTTTCTTTTTTACTACTGTGGCGACGGAAATAAAGTCGCCGAAGGATTTCGGTGTCTGTGTCGCAATGTAAAAATATTCGTTACTGGTTTGCAGATATGTTTTCTAATGCGGCAGTTCTGAGAAAGTCTAGCTAGCCAAGTCTAGGTTTCGCTAGCTGTAACGGCGGCAGTTTTTGAACAGTTCCGAACGTTGCGCTCTCCATATTCGGAATCCCTGTGCAAGCGAAATGCGCTACCGCTTCATCTGCGCCCTTTCCACGGACATGTGCATAGACTTGCGCATACATTGGCGAACTCTGCAAATATCACTGATATTTTTTTAGGACAGAGCAGACAAGAAAATACGGTCAAACGTATACAAATCAGACCGTTCTTGGCGATTGTTGCTTATCACGGTCATTCACTGCTTCTGAAAACGAAGAAATTAAGGCGAAATCTAGAAGCAAGGGGCCATACCGCTTAATGTTTATAAATCTTAAATCTGCGAGACATATATGAGGAAGCTCACAGTCACCGAACCCAAGCAGCATAGGGGAATGTTTCAATCTTTTCATCATATATACAATTTGTGGGCTTAATCAATCACACAATATTAAAGTAATTATTTTATCGCTTAAAGATAATTAATTAGAAAGTAGATGAAAACAACAACATGCTGCCGGTGGGATTCTTTAGTATGGTTTGAACACCATAAATTCAGAATGTGCGCATTTAATACTTACAGCAGAAACAAAGAATTCTCAAATCTTCATGCGTAAATCAAGGCCCACCTTGTAGTGCATCTTAAACATGAATGGCGGCATTTCGTCTCAAAGCAGTGGCTGTCACGCATGGTGAGACACCGACAGGCCACAAGAAATTTTCGCGAGTGAAAAGCATCCTGAACGTTCGCTATGCTAAGACTGAGATGGCCAGAACTGAACAGTATGTCGTGCGCCACAATGCCTTAATGAAATGGAAAACAAATTGATGGGCAATGCTACTTTGCACTGAGCAGCAAAGGTAAGATGAAGCTCTCACCATTGGTGGTGGTTCGGCTGGCTGCTGTGGGGCTGTCTGCGAAGCCGGGCTGAATTTAGGACCACGGTGCGCACCCGCAGAGCCACGCAAAGCGGCAGCACGGTGATACCCTGCTCCTTGGCGAGCAGGGAGCAGGCAGCCAGCACGCCGCAGGCGCCGACCCACTTAGAGCCGCTCCATCCAGGGACACCTCCTGAGTCCAGGCATCTTCCCAGGCAGAGACGTCGTCCAGGTTAGAGCTGCTACCATTATCACTCGCCTTTCCCAGAGGTATGACTACTCGGAAAGGTGGCTGTTTTGAATATTTAGTAATTGCGAGGCACTTCACGCATTCACTTAAGGTGTACCCGATGACGGTGTACGGGTAGTAACGCCTGTGCTTGCAAATGCCGAGGCTCTTTGGAAGCACCAAGTGTATGTATCGCAGGCAAAAACAGGAAAGCAGCCGATCACGTGTATAAAATACTTCACCCGCCATCTGGCGGTCTTCAGTCCTTCTTGAGACGCCCTGCATTCACGTTTCGAATTAGAATGGTGCCCGGTCTGGTATAGCACTGCTCCTCTACGTATGTTGGGCCATTTCTTACGAATGACACGAGACCCCAAATCTGTGATAGCTGCGTTAGACGTCGAAACCGTATAACTGCCAACGTGACACCCATTGCAGTTTAGCTGGAAAACTCAAACGACGTTAGCCATATTTATTCAGCTTGAAATGTCCGGCGTACAACCACGGCTTATCTACCCCCGTTCGTAACTGTGGAGCTTTTTACTTCTGGCTTCCTTTGACGCACTACATCAGGCTTTTCGTGGAAGCAATGCACAGCGACTTGCCAAAGCGACAGTAACTTTCTTCAATTCAGCCTAATTCAAAGCGTACATTTATGATGGAATACCTTCGATGTACCCATTGTCTGGGCGTTACCCATTGCTCGCGCAGTCGGCGCCACAATATGACGTGACTGAAACATATCAAGCTCCCTTCCTGGCTAATGGGAACGCGATGCCAGTAGGCCTGGGTCACGAGTGCTACGGCGGCGGAGAAATAGGTGCAGTGGATAATTTGCCAGTTGTGTCCGCCTTACTCGGGATCCACGCAAGCGCGCTCTATCAAGTGGAGGGGGTGACGTACAGTCACGGTCAATATGCCGCCTCAGAAAGGTGCGCAAAGCGCTGGAGTTTCTTGTTTCTTCTTACCCGCAGCCCAGCATTGCCGGCGTTGCGATAATCGAAAACGCACTGCTGCGTCACGTTTTCTTGGAAGCGAGTAGTACGTGGGAGCAGTTTCGAGGACGATGTGAAAGCATACTGAAAGATTTATGTGGCTAGACTGTCGTAGAAACTTGATTTGCCTTGACAAGTTCCAGTGTATCTTGGAGTTAGCCCTATGTACAGTTTTGTATGTCGCCTCAGTAGCATGCTGGGAATAGTGAGTCCGCTCTTCAAACATTCTGAGCCTGCTCTTATCTTATCCTTTCAGTAAAGACACCCACCGACTATTCTGGATTAGGAACTTTCGGGGCAGCGCGTGGCCCAAGGTCCACAGAAAACAAAAAATGACTTTGACCTTAGCACAGACCTGAGAATATTTGAACGACGGACGAGTTTTTCATTACATCTCGGAAAATAAATGCACACGAGCTGTATACGAGACGAAAGAAGCACCGTGTTTTGTTTCTTTCGTCCTGTATAACGTCTCTTGCGCTGATTTTTACTAAAAAGAAAAACCTGAAGGCGATCGATCCACACGTGACAAAGATGACTATGGGAGCTAAGATCACCTGCCTAAGTGTCACTCATGTCCTTGGTAAATGATTCTGCATTGTAATTTTCTTTTCATGTTGTTCATTATTCTCCTGCCTTTTGCACACATTTTGATACTTTCTCAAATTCTGCCGATATTGTGTTCAATCCCGAAGTCTGATTTTAGGCGTATATTTGTTTAAGCTTTCCGTGCGATCAGTATTGCAACCATAAGATGCGATACGTTTCTGGGAGTTTCATGTGCGCACGGATAAAACAAAAACACTGTCTTCAAGCTGGTTCTTTTAGCCGAATTATTGTAAACTAAAGACTACAATGAAAGTTTTTTTTTATTTTTACACTGCTTTCCTACCAATAAAACATAAATGTTGTAAAATAGCTCGAAACAGCATATGCAAACATTTGCAAAAAAGCAATGCGATAAATTCGGCAATTAACTTCCAAGATGAGTTTGCAGACGTTACTGTCGCCATTAAAGTATAGCGTATCGCATTGGGCAAGTTGGTCAGACATGCTAAACGGGGGAATGGCCCCTCCCCTTTACCAATAAAGCATAGTTTCGCCTGGGTTCATGTTAAGAGGAGATATTTTTCACTGTTGAGCTCACAGCTCGTTATAAGCTAAGCATATTGAGAGGGTGCCTGGTATTCTGTTCCCAGAAAAAAAAAAAAAAAACACGCTTGCATACACAGGCAATGGGTGAATGCGTGAGGACCGGCGGGCGTTTGCAGAAAATGGCTTTCTTACGCTAATGAGGGGAAGCTTCGAAGTGCCGAACTCATCATTATATTTTAGCTTCTTCCGGGCCTAACACATCTAGGAGCTGCCTACGAACGACAACTACTAATTGCGAATGGGTTCACGCAAGTTACGAAAACTTTCCCATTTCCTATGGCTGAGGCATGGTTATAGAGAACTGCTTCGGTAAACAAGGCAAGCTATCAGGGAGCGCATTTTAATAGAGCGAAGAAGGCCTCTTAAACTAAGCGGCACACATAAATGTTCTCCTGTCATTTCCTTGATGGCGGGGAGTGCCCTTTGATATGCTCTTCCCCTTCCACCACAAAGAGAGAGAAAAGTCCAGGACCTTCCAGTCTCTGTCGTAGAAACTGGTGCAGACACTGCATAGCTTGACTGGATCTTGTTTCCTTCCTTTTATCGCCAGAATGTCTTCAGCAGGAAAAGCTGCATAGGGACTTTCTTCTGCAGAAACGGCGTCTCTAACGACATCGCGATATGCCGTGACAAAAACTTATGTGTTGTTCAGAGGACCCAAGCCGGCTCCTTTGGCGGGCACTGGAGTAATGTGGGTTCAGGAAGATATGAAGTATGGGAGTAAGTGGTTTTTTGTTGTAGTAATGTACATGCCTAGATGTACTGATTATGTCACCTCGTCATCTCGGCCTTTTCTTAACAGTCGTGGTTTCCGCTGCTCCTTTGGCCGTCATAAGAAAAAGAACACCATAGGGCGGCGGAATGGCTCTGCGCTTGCTACCCGATTTTTTGCCTCAATTCGTCGTTTAGGAAGAAGGTAAATCAGTACCTGTTACTCTTGATAAGAAGGACCAGGAACGATGTTCTTTTTCTGCCTCTGTCTTGGTCTGTTAAGGGCCCACTTATTTAAAATGTCGAACGAACTAGCTCGTTATAAGCTCTTACTTCAAGATGTATCTGGCTCCCTCGCGGATAGGGACAGCTGCTCCAGATCGCCCATTGGAAGACGGTATTAGACCGCTGGTAGAGGGTGGTAGCCGCCCAATAGTAGAGGCGCGTTTTTAAAATACTGACAGTACAGAAGAACTTCGCTTTCTTCCAAGACAGGAACATCGCAAAACAGTGCCTTCGAGCAAAATATTGAGAGCGAGAGCCGACGTGAGAAGCGGTGGAGGATGGAGAGAAAACAGTCCTTTTGGAAGAAACAGAAGAAAAACGAACGACGAATTTCTATTTTGAGCCCGTTTAATCTCGTAATGACGGAATCTGAAGGCGCTTAAGTAGGAAACGGTACCACAGGCCGTGAATGCTTACGTGCAGAACTCATTTCTCGCTATGGGCCTTTTAGCGCAGCAAGAAATGGAAACTAGCATAATATGTGTAACTCTAGGAGTTAGGAAGAGAGCAGTGTGGGTGAGGGAACAAATTCGATTTAATGACATCCTACCCGAAATCAAGAAGAAATGGGCATGGGCAGGGCATGCAAGAGAATGGAGTGGATTCCAAGAGAAGGCAGGTGTAGTAGGGGAATCAAGGGGTCAGGTGGGAGAATGGCGATTAGGAAGTTTGCGGCGATAAGGTGGCAGCAGCTGCCGCAAGGGAGGTTCAATTGGATCCAAATTGGAGAGGCTTTGGTTCTGGTGTGGGTGTAGTGAGGCTGATGATGACGATGATGAGATAATTATGAACTTTATTTAAGGTGCGTCCGAACCACATGAAGGCATTAAGTACTGCAGTTGCTTTATCCAGATATCCACGAGGCTTCATGCACAAGCTAAAGAAACAGCTTCGGTTTGAATTGCTACCCCGCGGAATTGCAGGCACTGTTTCCATAGGTTTGCTTGCGTGCGTCAGCTGAAGCTTTGTGGTCGTTCTCACTGCTGTGAGATCAACCGTATGCACCGTTTCTTGAAGAACTTCTTGAGGCAATCAACATTCCGAAGCATCTGTTTGAGATTGTTTTGACGTTTGTGTCGCTCGTCGTTCCACAAGCAAAACAAACAGAGCGATACCGTTAGGAGAAACATCCATAACGAGGCGAAGGAGCGCGAGCATTGCCGAAGAAGTTGTGACGTTCGTGAATGCACGCTAACCAGGAATAACACAGGGAGTGGCCGGGCGAACGCATCGGATAACGGCTCATTAAGTAGCAGCATTCGTGGCACCATATTCATTGTTGAAAAACTGCTTTCTAGGAGCTAGTCTGAATACATCTGCGGCATATGAATCTGCCGCTGCTTTCAACAGGATTCAGCTGCCGACCCTCGCCGTAGCCTGTACAGGAGTTTTCATGCCCGACAACTGTGGGCGAAGATATTACATAGCGGGAAACACTTGATAAACACATTTTTTAATGTAATGTAAAATTTCAGTACAACAATTAATATATCCGTAGGCCACCCGAAGCAGTGTTCATTTTTTTTGCTATAACGTTTTTGCTATAGTAAAATTGGTTTTCAATGGCAGTCGTAACAGCTCGATACGATCGATGAAAACACGTTAAAAGAAAGATGTTGTTACACATCATAAGAATGAACCATTGTCTTGAATATTTTCATAATAGTATCTTGCAATTTTCCAATGTTCAAAAATTTTGGCCGAGAATGTTGGACATGTCAACTCAAACAGTACTTGTGAAAGTGCACAAAATTTATCCACAATCAAATAATGAGTCTCGATTCGTCATGCACGGCCGCGATCAATACCCCACTAATGGTCTAGACGTCACCACGGCTGCCCATGTTTCCATGCTGTTCACCTAGACGTACCTGACCATATGGGGCATCATCGCACAGTAAACTTTGATCTTTTGCACTGGAAATAAGGGAAGATATCCTCAGGCACTGGGCCACTAAAACACGCCGCTGGTAATTGCCAGTTTGGAAAGCTGCACTCTTGCCGGAAATCGTCGTGCCGACGCAGCCTCAAAAATGCATCTGATTTCCGACGCCATTTGTGTACATTACATTATTACAAATTCTCTGGCCTCTCTGAACACAAACACTTTTTGCGCAAACCAAGTACATAGGTTCTGTGCTCCCGAGGGAGTCATCTTCACTGCATAAAATGTGTGTATAGGTTTGCAAAACCTAAAATATGCCATATGTCGCAGCTGGGAAATAGGGCAGCACGGAAAGCCCGCCACTGAAAAAACAGACGATAAAACCTGAGAAATAGATTAGGAGCTGGCGCTCGGATGGAGTTTGTTAGCTGTGTAGGCAAGCGTAACGGCATAGTAAGTTGAGGTATGCGTTGATCGCATGTACTGTTTTCAGTCTTTTTACATAAATTTAAATAGTTTGAAATTATTTTGTCGTACCTGCTGCATTTCTTCCCTTTCGGCGAAAGAGACAAGAACCTTGTTATGGTGCGCTTATATCTTCTCCAGACCTGAGCAGTCGCGTAGTGCGGGAAAGACCACCAGATCGCTTAAAAAGGGGCGCGTGTGCACTGCGTGGAGCCTCGCTATTGCCTACGCACTCCGTTCTCGCGTGCGCTTTCTTTGCGCGCTAAATTCGGGAGACGGCGAGCGCACGCGCGGCCTTTTGCATAGCGTGCGTACTCTGCACGAAACCTTCATTGCACGCAACGCCAACACGCAAGGGGTCCGTGCGCCTTTGCCCTATGGAGGTTACTCCAAGGACTCCTCGCTCACGCCGCCGTATAGTGAACCCTAGAGATCTTGCCGTGAGCCATTAAGGCAATAGAAACGCGAGCTTTCTCCACGTGCCGACACATGCAAGTACATAATGTTTGTTCACACTGTTACAGAAACTTTGAAAAAGTAGGCACTAAGTTCTACAAGTACATTATTTAAGACGTAGCAGGGACACGAGAAAAGGCGAGGTTCTTAGGTGGATGCAATAGAAGAAGCAGGGTGCGTCATCGCCTCCTGAACTGAAGATGGCGCTCATTGCAAAAGCAGGTATTGGCATGCAGCGGTTAAAAGGGCTGGTTGAGGAGCCAGTTGATTCACTGTGTTTACAACATTCGTTTTTTCGGCATGCAGCGGAGTTGTGAACGCCAGGTCAAAAACAAACTTTTACAACGTGAGCCAACCCGCGACTTTTGCCTAATTTAACAGCCGTTTTACTGACACAGGTATGTAAGAATACGACAGGGCAGTCAGTTCAGCGAGCGGTAATGCAAATCGGTAGCAGGCCTAATAGTTTTGCTTTTTTTCTCGAGGGGGGGGGGGGGGGCATCTTTCTTTGGCCAGAGTTGTTCAGTGGAAGAACTCTTGTTTATTTTAACCTGGACTCTACCTTCTGTGTGAGCGGACATGTAGTTAAATGTAAGTCATAGTGTGTGTCTGCTAAAACTAACTGTTCTAAAATGAAACCGCTCAAAGTGCCCCCACGGCAGAGCGCGACGAAAATTTTCAAATCGACGCCATTAATATTTTTTTTCGCTGATATCATAAAACAGATACTGCAAAATTATTCTCAGCCTTCCTCCTATCACGCTTACCGATACCGAAAAGAATGGGCGAAAAAGGATGCAGTAAAATGCATTCACATTCAAAACTTCAAAATGTACAAAATCCTTGTCCCACCCGGACCCGCGGTATCTTGCCCCACCCCTTGGGGAAAAATGACCGGCCATTCCAAAGTCAACATTTTGTAGTTGACTCCGTGGACATATGTACAATCTTTTCCAGGCCATTCGAATTACTAACACTATACTCAGAGCAAACCAGGCACTTTTTTGTAGCATAGATAATTACAGACTATGCTTTCCTACGAGAAGGGTCTGCATGTTACCTGGCCACTGGATGTTTTCGACTTTCCTGCTTTCATTGGAATTTTTTTCTGTTTTAGTGTCACAGTTGTTGGTCTTTTGATCAGCCGTGTTGAATGTGCATGCGATTTGGTTCGGTTCGCAGCACGCGAACATGGTGACTTGAATCAAGAGTTTTAGTTTCACGTACGTAGAGGGTTCACGTACGCAAACGTGAGGAGCCTACGTAGCCTGCACGCAGTTGGTTCGAAACCCTTATAGTTACACGTACGCGAAACACGCCGCGCGTTACGCCTAGCGCCATCTACTAAGAAACACAGACACTGGTTGTAGCCAAAATCATCCAAGACAAGTCACTAAGCGAAGCCATTCATAGCGAGACCGTTGCAATGACGACGACCAACGCTACTTCGTCAGGCTTAGCAGCTGAAAAATCGCCCTTCTGTCTGAAAAACAAAAGCTATTTGTCGCTTAAAACCTTATGCGAGGGTAAGAATGGGCAAATCGAAGGCGAATACAGCAGTTTAGAACACCATATTGCCTCGAGGGATTAGCGACGACGCCGTTATCGCCGTGAAGCGGCGGGCAGGGTGCCGCCATGTTTGTCAACGCTACGTACGCAAGCAACGCAAAGACCGCAACGTAAAAATCCGAATCTCACGTACATACGTGAGACTCGCGCATACCCTTTGCGTTCTGCGCATGCGCACTGGTCACCCGTAAGAGCTCTACGTACGTTAAGCTTCTACGTGCGTGAAACTAAAACTCTCTAATGTGAAAGCTTATATTCCGGACCAAGCATGCAGAGCTTGCTTCACTGTCAGAAGGTGTCAAATAGCTGTTCATGCCCGCCGTCCAAAGTGAGTCGGTTGCCGCTTTTCATATTCTTTCATTTTCTTTACTATCTTGTTGTGAGTACCTCTGGGAGCACCAAAACGCTTGATGGCAACAGCGCCGCTTGCGTCTATCTAGAGCTTGCTTCATGCTTTGAGCGCGCTACTCGGCATTCACTGGTTTCATTTTAGTGCGAGAACAATATTCCGATGGGTAAGCCTGGAGCAAAATCTTGCGATGTTTGTGGGCTTGCGCCAAGTGAAAGAAAAAATACAAATAAATCAAACAAATATCCACGACCTATAGCCTACCAAACAAATATCCACGACCGATAGCCTAGTTCACTAGGCTATCACCGCAGCCGAACACGCGTCGAGTTAAATTGCAATGCACTCTCACGCTGTGCATTGCGCATCGTCCTCATCAACTAATACTGTGAAACTAATCTTCGCGATTTGAGTTATGTGGTGACAGAGAGTGGGATACGCTGCATGCGTTGGCGTGGACAACGTTGCGGTAGAAACACGGCACCAGAAAAATACGCGTTGGGGTTGATATCATTGCTGCAGAAACGCGGCAGTGGAGCATAGGCCGCCGGCGTACATTGGATAAATTGGCACTACCGATGAAAAAAAATGGCCAGGCTTGGCTTGGTTAAGCCAAGAATGCGTTGCATATCTCGATGGAGTTCCGTGCTGCTCCGTTGACTCGATAGGCTATTGACTCGATCGCCATTGAAACTGCCCGTGTAGCAGCGCTCAATCACCTTTGAGTCGATAGACTATCGGTTCGAGGGCCCTCGAAATGCCCGTGTGACAGGGGTATAAGACTGTCCCGGCGAATGAGCGCAGCTATTTTATACATATGCCGTGACGAAGGATGGATGGATACGGCTGAACCCTTTACATCGGGCGGTGGCTCAAGCCACCTAGCCATGTCTTGTGAAATTTTACTCCTGTCTTGCTTTTAGCCACCAATCAGATAACCTTCGCTTGGTTACTTCTAACCTCTTAAAATCCACTTTCCCTTCACTATCCCTAAACCCCAATGCCTCGGGTAAGTCAGCCCCGCTGCCTTCCACTGTAGGGTGAAGCCCTTTACAGAAAAGTATCAAGTGTTCAGCCGTTTCCTCCTCCTCTCCGCACGCAATGCACAAAGTGTCTATCTCCTGGTACCTGACTCTATACTTCTTAGTCCGCAAAACTCCAGTCCTGGCCTCAAACAACAAAGAACTTCCCCTACAGTTATCATAGATATTTTCTTTGACAATTTCCTGTTTAAAGGTCCGGTATGTTTCTAGTGCCGATTTCGTCAGCATCCCTGTTTTCCACAAAGCTCTCTCTGTTCCTTTAACCTTTTTCTTAACCGATAATTGCTGATTTGCCCCCTTACTGCTGTCCAGATATTTGCTTGTCAATTTTCTAGTTCGCTTTCTCCATTTCGTGTCAACATTCTTTATATACAGGTATCTGAAAACTTTCCTAGCCCACCGCTTTTCCTCCATCCTTCTCAATCGTTCCTCAAATGCTATCTTACTGCTAGCCTCTCTGCTCTCGAAAGACGCCCATCCCATATCACCCTGTACCCCCTGATTTGGTGTATTGCCATGTGCTCCCAAAGCTAACCTCCCTACTCCCCGTTGCCTAATTTCCAGCCTTGCTTGAACATCTGGCCTCATACACAGGACCGCATTCCCGAAGGTCAGGCTAGGGACCATCACCCCTTTCCAGATCCCTCTTACCACCTCATACCTATTGTAATTCCACAGTGCCCTATTTTTCATGACAGCTGCATTCCTACTAGCTTTATTCATTACATATTTTTCATGCTCTGTCAGATACTCAACACTGTTATTTATCCACACCCCAAGATACTTGTACTCATTCACTACCTTTAGCACGAACTCCTGTATTCTATGCTCGCCGCCCTCTTCATTAAATGTCATGACTGCAGATTTTTCCTTACTATACTTGAAGCCTAATCTATCTCCCTCTGTACTGCATATGTCTAACAACTTCTGCAGGTCTTCCTTGTTGTCAGCCATTATCACTATATCGTCCGCATATATTAGTCCCGGTAATGTCTGTTTAATCAATTCCCCTTGCTTGAAAAAAGATAGGTTGAAACCTAGTCCGCTCCCCTCTAGCTTGGCCTCCAAACCTTGCAGGTACAACATGAACAACAAAGGGGACAGAGGACATCCTTGTCTAAGCCCCCGCTGTATCTCTACAGGCCCTGATACATTTTTTCCCATTTTATGAGCACTCTGTTACCTCTATATATATCCTTTAAAAGATTAATTACTCTATTTTCCACATCCAATGTGCCCAATATGTCCCACAAATGCTCCTGAGTAACGTTTTCATAGGCTCCCCTAATATCCAGAAATGCTAGCAATAAGGGCCTATGTTCCTTTTCCGCAATTTCTATACACTGTGTCAATGAAAATAGATTGTCCTCCAACCTCCTTTGTTTCCGGAACCCATTCTGTAGTTCCCCTAGCACCCCCTCGTTCTCCACCCAAGCCTGCAGTCTATCCTTTATAATTTGCATCACCACCCTGTAAACCACAGACGTCACTGTTATGGGGCGATGGTTACTTACGTCTGATTTGTCCCCCTTTCCCTTATATATCATGTTCATTCTACTTAATCGCCATTCATCGGGGACTTTCTCATCCACTATCATTTTGTTCACTACCTGTATTAATGTTTGCTTGGATTTTGGTCCTAACTTCTTTATCAACATAATCGGGATACCATCTGGTCCTGCTGATGTGCCACTAGGAACCTTCTTCTCTGCCCTTTCCCACTCTCCTTGCTCAAGTGAAGCTATTGCTGTAACCGGTCTATCCTCCTTCGATAAATTATGTACCACGTGCTTTGCTGAAAATTTTTCCGTCATCCTTGTTCCTATGTGTTTTATTGCTTCATCCCCTTCTAGTCGAATACCCTCATCTGTAACAATAAACCTTTGTTCTAGCCAAGTTTTATTACTCATTGCATTAAGATGTTTCCAGAATTTTTGGGCTGCTTTTCTATCCTTTTTATTTACTTTTGACATCCATTGGGCACCCTTTCTTTTGATTTTCTCATTAATCAAATAGGATGCGTCCCTTCTACACTTTATGAAGGTATCCCATTTTCTGTCTACTTCGGGTTTTGGTTCCCCCCTCTTCTTGGAATATCTGTGTTCCCTGGATGCTTCCTTGCGCTTTTCTATTGCCCTCTTGACCTCCCCATCCCACCAACTCTTGGGTTTGCATCTTTTCCCTTTTAGCTTTACTCGCACCTTAGCTAGCTCTAGCTCCAGTAATCGAGTTAATTTGGTATAAGTCCATTCTGTTTCACTATCCTCAAAAATTACTTTCTCGATTTGTTTGGCTGCTACTTCCAATTGCTTTTCTGAGTAAAAATTTCCCCCTGATTGTTTATCTTGATTCAGTGACGTCAATCATAGCGCAGCGCCCCTATCGAGAGGAGCGGGAGTCAGGTGGTGGCTGCGGCCGCGCGCGACCGCGCGAGTTGGGGCCCAGCTTTTCCTCCGTGACGTCACGCGCCGGCGTAGCGCCCCTAGCGGGAGGAGCGGGAGTCAGATGGTGGCTGCGGCCGCGCGCGACCCGCGCGAGTTGGGGTCCAGCTTTTCCTCCGGCTGTCGTGACGTCCCGTCACGTGGTTTGGTGGCTGCCCGGCCGCGCCCAAGGGCTGAACTGAGTGATTGCAATATGCAACGCATAAAAGTTGAAGACGCGCATAACTGGCTCCTTGGGTCAGTGGACACCTCAACCGCGCTTTCAGGTACGTGGCGGTGGTGTACACTTAAAGAAACTCTCCTTTCACACAATATTTCGTGCTTACCGATGCTAGACCGCCAGCAATTTTTGTACGTTTAGATCAACCGAGAGAGCGGGAAAACACGGGTCGAGCTTTATAGCAAGAGACACAACCACTACGTTTACTTAAGTTCCACTAGAAGTTCACAACGTCGCGTTTATTCCTGCATGGATCCTGGCGCTAAAATAAATCTTTCTTAATTACCCAAGGCACTAAAATTCTTAAACCTTGAATTAGATAAGACCAGCAACCAGTTTTTGTTAGCTTACACTTGCGTTTATCCAGGACACCAGATTGATTGAGCTCCACAACTGTGAAAAATGTGACACGCAGAATTTCGCGCATTTTCGACAGCATTCCGGTTCGTCAAGGCTCACTTCGCAATAGTTTTCAGTGCTTAAATAAACCCTGTCTGGTCAAACTTGAACTCAAATGCGATAGACATACTGCCCGTCATACCACCTAAGTTTCGAGCTAATATAATACCGGATTTAAGTGTTCCAGAGCGCCAAGCAACAAAACTTCGCGTTTTGCCTCGTGTCTGGGTTTGGCCCATTTTCCCCCACGTGCTAAAAATATTGGACCTAGAACTTGCGCATTACGGGAAAAATTCCACAAGCACAAATTGTGTAAGTGAAGCCCGTTCTGCTGGATTTCGAAAACGAGGTATGCCATATCGCAAACTCTTTTAAATGGATGCATTACATTTGGGCAAAATGTTAACTTATTAGCCGACTAACAGTTGACTGACACGGGTAATACTAGGAGATAACGAGCTTAAACGTTCGAGCTATTTTTTTTAATGTTGACTTTCACACCCTTTTTATCAAAACGCTTTGGGCAATAGGGATCTGCAAGTCGGTGTCATCAAAAAACCAAGCATTTCAAAGCAAGGCGTTTTTAATCTTCTGCTGTTGGACCATTCGGTAACCCTTTGCGCAACGAGCGGGTCTTTCAGCGCAAGAGATTAGCAAACACTGCTGGTTGGAAACAGGAAACTGTTTTGAAGACCTTGCGCTGGAAGGTGTGGTATTTCCTCAGCCACTATTCAGGCCCTCAAGTGGCGTATGATATTAACTTTCCACATTTGTTGTGGAAAAAGGCACGCCTCGTACTGTGGTTCTTTTTTTATCATCCACTCATGTCACCGAATTTATACTAAAAAAAATAGGGAGGTGATTGCGTTTCGTTATTAAGTTTGTCACTCTTGAACCTGTACTCAATGCACATCGAGAAAAGCTGATGGTCTCCTTCGGGTGATATCACACCTGAAGGGCCTTCTACTAGATGAGTTGTATTCTTTTGTCGAGGCAAACCTATTCAGGGGCTCAAGTTCGTGTGCCTAAGAATTAAGAAAGAATTTCAAGTGCAGGACGCTCTCGAAATGTTTCAAAACTTCCATGGTAGTTAGGTTGGCCAAAACCGGAAGCCGAGGTCTGTCCCTGTGCTTTAATTAGACGGCTCAACAGTAGAATTCTAAATGACCAACTTCCATATCGCTGTGCGTAATTTATTCGTAAAACTTGACCCCTGGCCTTCCCCTCCTGAACCCGGTGCGCCCCTCGGTGAAGTGGTACTCGCGGTGCGCCGCGCGGTCGTAGCCGGAGCCGCTGCCGCGTGCGCCTTAATTAAATCGCTTCGTGGCGAGACGAGAGCGGGAAAGGCAAATTATTCCGAAGAGGTCGCTAATGCGACGAGTGCAATTCTAACAGAGCCGTGAGTCTGCACGCAGGGCGGCAAAATATCGGGCGCCAAACGTGACGGGCCCTAATGCTTCTGTCCGCGCAAATTTATCCAGCTCACTGACTCTGTAACCTTAAGGAGGGTTTGATCAGTAAGCTTAGCGAGCGAAATTAAGGCAAATTTTAGTTGACATTAAGAAAATGGTAGCATTGCGCATTTATCAGTCGACGCCGAGACATCCCAGTGTCTTGCCCAACGTGCAGTCACACTTTTTGTGCACGTGGCACGCCCGCATACCTGCATCGCAGCTCGGTTACTCATTGGTGGTGCGATATTTAAGAACATTTCTATGGGTTCTGCGCGCGAAATAAGCTTACGTTTAGTTTCGACTTTAGTATCTCTTCATAAGGTAAGCAATAAAGAAACGTTGCCAGTATGCAATGCATGCTTTACTCGCTGTAATAAAATGTGGCATTCGCCACCACCCATTGCACTGTACAACTTCAACTGGTGGCCATGTTGGTCAGACATGATTTGTAGTGCAACCGCGCAAACATTGCACTGACTCGGAAGAGAAATTGCACTTAAACGCTTTTCTGATCTTTTAGTTATCTGCAGAGGAAGAAGAAATTATGCGAACTCGACAGACGGCTTCCTCTTCTTGAACCTGTCTCAGCGCAGCTCGTTCGTTCTTGCACGGAACTCACTCTTGAGGGTAACAGCGCAAAAGACGGGGGCGAAAGAGGGAGGAACGCGGGACGGGCTCTGGTACGGAACTCACCTTTGGTAGCAAAGGAACGACAGCAGGAAAAAAAAGCAGCACAGCAACTCAGCCCGGCCCACTACGCTAGAAACCTGCGCCAGAAAAAAAAAGGAACTTCTGTTTGCACAGAACCCGCGATAATGCCACTTAATCGTGCGCATTAAAACGATTATAGTGTGCCGCACCAAGCGACCTACTGCATGTAAATTCTCAATGAGGACGCGATGCAAAAATAACTGTAATTAACCGCTACGTTGAACAAGAGACACCTCAAGGGGTTAATTTTACAAGCTTGAGGAGGCAGTGCGGAGGACAGAAAGCAAAAGACGGCTCCAGTGAAGAGTTGAATAAAATCTCTAACCAGTTTCGGTTTTAATTCAAAGCTATGTTCTCAAATATTTATCTCCACTCTGCATTATCACCGCAGCTGATATGTAGCCATAAGCAAGCCTGAGCAAGGCTCTGCATGTCACTTAAAGTGCTCTGCGAACTTAGCTGGGACGGTGGCTGTCTCGCCTTCTACTGTCGAAGTTTTTCTTTTTTTTTTGGCAAGTATATCTGACCATGAAATCGTTTACTGGCGCCGCACTTAGTCTTCTACTACTTTGCTCTGAACTATCTGGTTCCTAGAACGCTTCGATCCGAGCCCTATGCCCTCCGTATATTGCGTACGGTGCTTTTAAGCGACATACGGGGGTCGGGGGTGTGGATTCCACTGGAGGAATGTGGTTCTTCTTTTGTACTTTCTAATCGGTTACCTCTCAGGCTTAAACTAAGACGCTACTAAATTCCCATTTATCAACGCTACAAATTAAGAAAAAACAAATCAATATCATTATACTTACCTTGGCTTCGGCGGCTGTTGGCTTCATTTAGGTAGGCAAAAGCCTACAGAAATAAGCCTGTGCTTATACCTTTTCATTTTTCTTTTCTCTCTTTATGGTGTTCATCAATTGGTAGGTAATAGTGTTATTATTTTATTGCTGAAAGATAAATAATTAGAAAGTAGAAAAACAACCATGTGTTGCTGGTGGGGTCCGAATCTAAAACCTCCAGATTTCGCCTTCGGTGCTCTACCAACTAAGCTAAGGCGGTGGCTGTCCATCTTCAGTTTTTACGTATAGGCTACCCTTGAGATTGGTTACCAGCGCCACTCTCGTTATATATTTTGCGACTACGTTTAAAACTTATGAAGTCTTCTAGTCAAAAAATCACGTTATTTCCCTCAGTTTACCGTAATATGCGTAGCAAAAAAATGTAGGCTGATACACGTGCGTTTCAACACGCGGGCGAGGACTCTTATCACCTCTTCGGACTCGCAGCATTGCAGCTAACAAGCAGAGACACTGACTGTCACAACTAACGCTGTAACAGTCCTGTGTGCTTCGATAATTCTATTATTATTACAACTTTGGTTTGGTTTATGGTGGTTTAACGTCCCAAAGCGACTCAGGCTATGAGGGACGCCGTAGTGTAGGGCTCTGAAATTTTCGACCACCTGGGCTTCTTTAACGCGCTCTGACATCGTACAGTACACGGGACTGTAGAATTTTGCCTCAATTGAAAGTCGACCGCCGCGGCCAGGATGGAACCCGCGTAATTCAGGTCACCAGCCGAGCGCCATAACCACTCAGCCAGCGCGGCGGCTATAACTACATCTTTAATACACTTTGCCCGAAACACAGCTCGAGTAACGACAATAAGTATTTCAGGCGTGTTTACGGACAGAAATCACAGTAGCGTGAACGTCTGAAACAACTCATTGGCACAATTTATGCTCTCGATATCAAAACAATAACCACGTCTCCTCAAAATAAGGTTGGTATTATACTTACGGAATGTTTTTTGACAGCGACCCTGTAGAGTTTTTACACAGAATATAGCCCTGGCTGCACCAGTTCCTAAAGATGCAATCAGGCTAATGCGCTCGCCTCGCCTACGCCCCTGCCTGACAAGGATAGAAGGTGAAAGACAGCGCCACTCACGGCCTCCGTGTGCACGGGGTGCGTCGCGAACAGCGCTGCTGCAAGGAAGGCAGGCAGGGACGGCATCTGGAGTACGCTGCGCGCCAAGATGGCCACCAGCGCTGAGCATGCGCAGTGAAGAGCCGCGTTCACCACGTGGTAGCCGCGCACGTGGAGTCCGCTTAACAGAAAATTGGCCCTGCGAGAGAGGACAGAAACGGCACCAACACGTCTGTCACTGCAGGGCGTATGTCCGGCGTTAATATTTGCAGGAACAAACACGGCCCACGGGACGGCAGGTGTACAAACAGAGAACAACCAGCGCGCAAGCATATTTTGTCCCAGCATGTGTTTTTTTACCCTTCTGCGACGCTGTTTGCTTGCTGCAAATACTTCTTTCGCGTGCATTCTGTAATGTGCCGTCGAACGTTGTGCAAAACTTTCAACTGAACGTGGATGGGTGGGGCCTCGCGTTGCTTTATTGATGGCGTGCTGTCGCTTTGTGCACGCTCAGACGATTCAGCAGTGTGCTTTTTGGGCAACTTTATCCAATTTATTTTCTTCCATGCAACAACTCAATCGTCCATCCGGAGCATTTAAGCAATTCATGATATTTGTGGCAGTGTTTCAATCATCAATATGCCAACGGGTTCGACAGTCAATTTATTTCTTCTGTGCTAGCTACCCTGCTAGCGATGCAGCTTACAGCAAAATGTGAATGTATTCATTGTGACGTTATAGGCATACGCGGCAAAATTTGAAGTCGGCGTGTATCAATCTATACTTAAGCAAGGGAAATACGCTAAAAAAGACAGGGAAGAGAAGAGCACAAGGACGGGCGCATAGCCGCCACTGACTTTATTCAGAAAAAAAGCATATTTATACCTTTATGAATGCCAGATGATTACCTAAAGCGCACACGCCAGCAACCTTTTTTCCTTTTTTATACATACTGACTGACATATCGCTTACGCAGTTAGCCCCTGAACCGTCAATAAAAAAAGCCTCTGCCAGCTCACGTGCCGTCTGGTCGAGACTGCGCCTCAAGATTTTGGTTCTAGCCAGCAAAGGCCGGCATCGCTTGCCACGCGTAGCCAAAGAGCATGCGCCGCAGTGTAAGGGCACACTGGACCCTTTTTCATTCTTCATCGAAAGCTGGCGTTCTCCCAGTCAATCATTTATACAATGGCACGTCTGGCCCTATGTATACTTTTCCGCATTTCAGAGGGATCTCATAAACAACACCCAACGAACACTTGCCAAATTGAGTGGCGCGTCATTTAGTGCATTGTCGCACCATCTTTCCACGGAGACCATCCGGGGGCACAAAGAAGCCAACTTGCGCGCTGCAGACAAAAACACCGGCACACGGTAGCGATTGGCTACATTCTTGAGGCTGTGGGACACCCTATGAACATAGGGGACAACCGCCCGTCAGATCTTTGCACGACCGTCGTCTTCGTGGTGTGTTCCAGTCTTAATCTTTGCAGAAGCTTCTCTGCCACGGCGACCACGACCGACAAAGGGAAACTAGCCGTCAGTAACCTACCAGATTATTGATGCTGCTATTGCCCAGGTGAACACGTGACTTTTGCAAGGCTTCCTTCAGACGCAACATGCCAATGGCGCGTTTTACCGTCTTTTGTATATGGCTTGTTTCAGCGATATGTAAATCAAACTGTATAAGAAAGAAAAAAAAGGTTGCTGGCATGTGCGCTTTAGGCAATTATTTGGCAATCAAAAAGGTATAAATATGTGTTTTTTTCTCCGTGAAGTCATTCGCGAGTATGCGCCCGTCCCTGTGCTCTTCTCTTCCCTGTCTTTTTTAGCGCATATCCCTTGCTTAAGTATGTACGACCGACTCGCCGAACATCCTGCACTGTTGTATCAATCTTTAATTCTAACCGAAACCAGAGGTGTTATTAGTTAGGAAAGACGAAAAAAACACACTGTTAAGCTCGGTTAATCACGGAATATTCTGCTTAAGCACTACTTTTTTACATGGACATGATTGTTGGGTATCTCCGGCGTAACCTGCGCATGACACCTTCTTCCTTAAAATTACTAGGTTATAAAACATTTGTGTGACCTAAACTTGAATATGCTTGACAATATTTGACCCTCATCAGTCTAACCTTATCTCAGCCCTTGAATCTGTTCAGAATCGGGCCACTCGCTTTATCCTTTCAACCTACTCGCGATACTCTAGCATATCCGCCTTGAAGTTCCAACTAAAACTTCCTTCTCTCGCCTCCCGTCGCCGAATTTCACGTCTCTGTCTTAATCACAGGTTTTTTCATTGTTCACCCCGTGACAGCAAGCTCATTCTACCAGCACGTCGAACACCCCGCACAGGCCATACAAACAGTGTCATCCCGCATCGTGCCCGCACTACTACATTTCAGAAATCAATTTTGTTCACACAGCTCGCGACTGGAATGACCTTCCCTCCGACTTAGCACTAATCCCTGATCCAGCCCATTTCAAGACTGCCATCGAGGAAGCCATGTCATCGTCTTGATTCCCATGTAACATTAATTGTTAACCGCTGTTCTTGCGCCCACTCCTCATGTAATGTCCCGTCAGGGACCCTTGAGGTTCAAATAAATAAATAAATAGATTGTTGAGTCTCAATGATTAAACTTGATTTGCTAAGTTAATATGGCGGTTATGCTCCTTGACAAAAACTCAAACGGAAACGGCTTTTCCACAAACTCACGGGTGAATATTTTCGTCGCTGCAGCGTTGTTAGACATTCTTACAATTTTTACTTTTTGTAAAGCACTTCCGCATCTAATCGCAGCTGGCGGTTCCTTGCGAACGTCTTCTCTTCGCATACTGCCTCTGTGCTTCCATTTGTTTCTGTGTCTCAGCCACGACATCAGCCTCCGTTGATGTACCGCTGGCGCAGTCATCTTGCCAGTGTTGTTCCGTCATCGCACACGACGAAACTCTTCCCAAGACAACCCGGACGGCCCCTGGTTAGCCTCCATGCTAACCCGAGAAGCAGGGCAAAGCAAAAAGTGCTCAAGCACGCATAACTGCGAATGCTAAGCGAGGGAAACTCCCATTGGCTTCTCATTTCAATCGGTTTCGCACGTTTAGAGCATTCCCTTGTCGCCATTATTCTCCCGATTAAGAACGATTCGCATGGGAAGCTTTCAGGGGGGGGGGGGGGGGGGGGGGGTGCAGGGAACCAGCCTCGCTGGCCTGGACGCAGCTATGTTGGTGCTCCTCCTTCTCTCCCTCTTGCGCGTTCGAAAAGGTCAAATCGGCTTCAGACACCCGCTTTTTGTGAGAATGCGGGTAGTACTGCTGCTGCTCTAAAAGAAATCCAAGTGTCCCCATCACGGTCGATGCGGCAAGTGAAATGCGTGCGCCGACGTCGATTTGGACGCGTGTCTCAGACGCTACACCACACTGCCATTAACATCAAACTGTTGTAACCGGGCCTTTCTGATTTCAAGAGGTTGAATTTATTGGCAGGGAGACTTTTATTTTCTCCCTTAGTCCAGTAATCTGTAGAGAGACAATTCGCCATCTTTGCATCTTTGTTTTGATAATGCAATGCTGTGTGGTGCGATTTCAGATTTCCTTATTCATCCACTTGACCTCAAGAACTGTTACCAGTTATAAAGTAGATTTCTCTTCCCTGTGTTTATCTGCACATATGCGAGCGGAAAAGGGTTCCTGCCTTAAGTAGCCTGTGTTTTCGCTTCCTTGAATAAATAGTTGGCAGTCGTCCTTCTGTGCAGTTTCTAACAATCCTCACTTCACCAATTTTGGGTCTGTGAAAAAAAAACGCTAATCTCTTCAGCGATAAGGTGAGCTGAAGGGTTCATACTTCGAGTCATTAGAGCTAAATATTTGATAGATTTCAGTGCAGGCTTAATGGTCGGGCGGCGGCAAGTAATCTAATACTGCGTTTTGCCACAGCCTCTCCTAAACCAAAACACAATCTGTGACACCTTTTAATGAGAGAGATCCTCGCGATTGTCCGAGTCACACGTACTCCTAGAAGAAGAAGGCAGTATAGCCGAAAAGTGGTGTTTCAGGTCACTGCCAATAATTGAAGGGATTTAGATATTTTTATATGCATCAGATCGATAGAGTTCTCATTCACAGGTGTTATGCTTTACTTATTTACATGCAGAAAATTCATAAAGATCATCTGTTTGTGCACTCAGAAATTCATTGCGTCGGACAGCATATGCCTCTCCTTCAGTTATCTCGATTGTACGAATTTACACAGGATACGACAAGAAAAGAGAAACCGCTTCAAATATATTGGGGGTCACTAGCGCACTCTTTATCCTTAGCATGCTTTCATTTTGTGGGCAGCATGTGGGTGGTCGTCGCATGATTATTAACAAATAAAAAAAATAACACGTTATGCAAACAAAATCTCAAATTCAAAAGGATGTGTTCGGTGATAAGTTGTCATTTCGTTTCGCTTTGTGATGCTCCGTGCAGTCTTTTTGTTTCTTTCGTCATAAAGCGGATTTGTTTCTCATTTACGAATGTACATGATACACTCACGAAGGCGCTCCAATTTCCCGAACACAATTTGCGCGGCTCTATCGCTGAGCGCTCTCACAGGCCACGGGAGAACATGAAGATTGTGGTTTAAACATAAATTACCAGATAAATAAAATTACTTTCACATTATCAACTCTAGCGCAATAGTTCCACCTTGAAAGTTGCTTGTTCAAGAGGCCCACCTAAACTGTTTTCTCACGACTTCAATCTGAAAAGCTGCGTGCTGGAAAGGCCCGTCTAAATTGTTTACTTAATAGTACCTTAAGCCTGGTTTCTTTTGTTTACCTTAGAATAAGGAACTGTCAGATGTTAGCAGCCTGAAACGTGTCCCTTTAGAAGAAATGGGCTCCCCAAATAAACAATCAATAAACAAGGCAGCTGTTAGAGCGAGTGCCTGCGGAAACTGCCACGCGCTTGTTTTATCTAGGACCACGCCTCGACAGCACGAGCGCGTCTATAGATGGGTTCCAGAAACCTGCACGTAAGCTCCCCTGCTCAGGTAAAACTCCTCGCCCATAGCGGACAGATCCGTTTTTAGGCCAGAAATTGCATGGAGTGCAAGTGCATTCTGGACTCGAAGAAATGCCGCGGGTCTTCACAGCGCGCGCGCGAGTCATGTGTTGTGATGAAAGTGTTAAGCGCACTTCTGCCAGGTCACTGCTTGGAAGGTGCAACACACTTGAAGCGCATACCAGTCGAGACGGAATATGAAATGCAGCTTGACCGAACTTTTGCTCGCCGAGGGCTTATGCCTTTTGGAAGACGTGTATATCGCTGCCCCCAAGATGAGCCACGCGGACTTGGTGAAGGACTTTTTGTGTTGCAATGTAGCTGACTTTAATATGTCTGCAACGCATCTATTGCGAGACTGGCCGCCGCTTTGGCCTGCCGGCACCGTACGGCAGTCTGCGCGCTAGAAGGATCGGATAAGTCTACAGCAACACTCGACACCCTGCTGCCGGGGCCTCGCAGGCCCTAGCCAGACGCCATCTGAGGTAGTGAACTCACCATTGCGTGGAATGGAGGCAGCAATGGTAGGCTACTATCTTTCGAAAGTACACGTCAATCGTTCAAGGACTCGATGCAAATTTGCGTCTATCATTCTGTCTTCTTGCCGCCGCTGGGTACCTGTGCGGCTCAGCGACCCTATCCCGTGCAAACCAATTGTTTTTGGAGGTTGTATGTGCTGTATTCATAATAATAGGGAGAAGTTAAGACCGCGGAGATAATGGTTTAGATTTTATATACATCTGTTAACTAGTCCTTCTTCCGCACTAATCCTTTTTCCCTTTTTTTCCGGCGCTGCACAGCTCTTCAGCACGCGGAGACCGGCATCATATCTGCGCATCGTAATAAGCGATCAGTTATCAGAACGCTGCGAATAAAGCAAGTTTCTGTAAGCACTAATGCTTCAGGTAATGCACTATCTGTCTTCACAGACCATCATCCATCCAATAGGTCCAGTTTCGCTAGGTTGATACCCGATACTACCGCATCAGGGTTCAACCGTAACGCTATCCTAGCGCAATCGATTCGTTCGATGCGAAGGCCTAGAAGGCATTCTCCTATGCGCTGCCGTTCAGGCATGAATAATGCAGCCGACGTAGCAAACACGCCAAAGGTGCACCGGCGGGCAAGAATAGCGCCTTCGCTTACTCCGTGTCACGTCTCGATTCAATTCCCCTCTATTCGAGTATGCAATGCGTTCGGCCAGGCGTGCGGGAATGCAAGGGTCTTACCATGCGTCAACTGAGAGGCGGAAAGAGGCGGCCGCTCGAGCCGCCTTTCTGAGACAACTTTCAATGCTTTCGTTCGATTCGAGGCCAAACAGAGGACGATTCCACCGAGCGATACGGCAAATGTTTCGTATGAGAAAGCTTTCCATTCCTAAGCCATCAGTTTCCTTTCCACGCATCCTGCCCTGCACGCGAGACGCACTGCAGAGTCAAGGAAGTCATGGCACTTCCACTGTTTAATGTGACTTTGATAAATGGCAACAAAGACTTCCTGCCTTGCCTGAGTGCTTAAGTTCCCTTAACGAAGTATGAAACGCTTCTATTATAGTCGAGGGGAATGTGAACGCACCCAATACAATAAGCTACGCTAAATCAAAAGCACCTATATCAGAAGTCGAATATATTCGCTAGGAAACAAAACCCTAATTGCAGTTTCAGCAAACTGAAGAGAATAAAAATGAATCTAAGAAGCTTTATAAAATAAAAGGCAGCGAATAAAGGTTCAAGTATTAATGTCTTCACTTCCAGAAAAATTGCACTGAGTTTACTGACTGCCTATAAGCTGCGAAAAAAAAAACAGCCTCAGATATGTGAGCTATGCATATGCCTGCCAGGAAGCTATCGGAATGGGATTGTTTTATTATTGGTGGTTAGCGTTTTCAGGTAATTCTATTTAAATGCTGCAAAAAAAAAACAATCCAAAATAGTCTTTGAACAGCTTCCGTTTAACAAGGGGCTTCATTAGTTTAAATGTGCAGCACGGTAGAGAGAAATATTCACAGGCATGGACCGAGGCACCCAAAGAAAAATATAGCCAGCTTTTCAATTAAGCTAAGCCACTGGTGCGCGTTGTGGTCATGTTTGCTGAAAATTCACAAGGATGAAAAGTGCACTAGTCAGTTTCGATTCAGTGCAGGGGAATAGCGCACCGGATGGACAATGCGGAATAAAAGACAAGCACATCGATTAATCGTAAGCACTGCTTTACAGGTAAAACGCTCTCGTTTATAGGCGCCGTCAGACGCTCCCCCCCCCACAGAAAACAAAAAGTGGCCCACTCCCGGGATTGCGACCAACGAAGAAAAAACTGAAAGAAATTAAACTGAAAAGAAATAAGCAAGACAGGGTATAAAGCGCCAACTGTCAAAAAACGCGCAATGCGCTGGCAAACGCATTAAAGTTCCTTTACTTAAAATACGCTACAGAACAAGTCCATTCAATTATTGTTCCCAGTGAATATTGTGTTTTTTTTCTATGTCCTTTTGGCTATATTGAAATTTTAACGTGATTGCGTTAAGTGCCCCGTTCACTGGAAACCCAAAGTCGGCTTTGGCGTGACCACTCTGAGATCACAGCGCCATCTGTGGCAGCAAATACTCATCACGTTTCGAGATTTCGTGGGGTCTGCTACTACCCTGAGATCACAGCGTAATCTTTGTCAGCAACTAGAAAACAGCACATCTCGCATTAATACTTGTAGCGCCATCTACAATAGTAGAAACAACCACCTGCCGCGTGTCAGTGATGACGTCATGGTACAATATGGTGCAAAGAGGTGGAACTATGTGAGTATTACGTCAGGGGACGAAATCCTTTAACCCTTTATGGAATCCCCCCCCCCCAGTATGGCGCCAGGTGACGAAATGGCGGCATAGTTCCGGTTCCACGAATGCAAGATGGCGACCACTAAAATATGTGTGTGCCGTCCCATCCCTTCCATCCTCCCCCCGGAAAAAATATCCTATAACGGGCAGGAAAATTGCCCCGCTACGGGACCGCTATACATGCATACATTTGTTCCTCTATATATACCCCAACAACAAGGGGCACCCTTCCGAGGAAAGTTGTGTACCGAATTGGTAGGCAAATAAAACCCTATATGTTGTGGTATAGAAATAAAACGACAATTAAATAATAGTTAAACATTGCATGCATGCAAATAATAATTGAAGCGTTATCATATCGCACCGCCAGCATAAGGCTAGGCCCACCTTGAGCCCCCAAACGAAGCAAATTCCGTTTGGGACGTATCTTGAGGGGGCGTAACTCGACAATGGGTAGACGTGCATCGTAATTTCTCTGATAGATGACGCTAGGCGTCTATCGCCTCGGCTCGGTGGAAAAGCTAGGTTGCTTTTTTCGAACTGCTCAGGGTTTTCTTCCCTGGCCCCGCTGGATGCGCAAAGACTTTCGTTTTACGCATGGCCAATAAAGCCAACGCTTGTTACTTCAACGTCTTCGAGGCGGTGGCGGCCTTTTCTCGCGTTCACTGGCGAAGACAAGGGCATTTAAATGGCTTCAATTACCTGGCTGCGGTGGTCCGTTGCACTCTCTATGCGCACCTTGAACAGCGAGATCATGTTGCATTTCTCTCGCGTGGAAAAAGCTTAGCTTCTTACTTCTTTTGTGTGCCTCCGAGCCGTGGGATGTTAGGCGAGACCACGAGCATTTAGCACATCCTTACTAGTGTCAACTTCTTTTTGTAGAGCTGAAATGATTGAGATGGTAAAGGAAATGCTTAGACGGGCACTGATTCGGTATACATATATTAAGGAAACCAACAGTCACCAAAAACCTAGGTACATAGGGAATTTCGTCCTTTTTTTCAATTTCTAGTGCCAATCAATTGCCTTTAAAGAAAATTATTAATAAAGCAGCACAAAAAACAACCATGCCGCCGGTGGGATCCGAACCCACGACCTCCGAATATCGCGTCCGGAGCACCGGACTCTTATGCGGGGCATGGCAAGATCATCTGGTTCTGAGACACAAGCGTTGCTGACAAAGTCGGTGGTGTCAGCGGTAGAGAAGGCGCTTGCAGGTGTTGTGGACCGTATGCTGACTACATTCACTGAAGCTCTGTCAAGGTTATTGCAAGTCAGGTTGCTCATTCAACGGTTGGCCTTCCTGTTCCTTCAACCAGTCCTTCTCATAACCTCTCTGGTGTCTCTACACTGCCTCCTATGCCTGCTGAGTCCTCGTCTGTGCCTGTACATGGTACCGGGGATACCAGCATTTCTACTGCTTGCACTACGGACGTCGAGATGGGGCATCCTTCCCAGAAGCGTAATGCTGCTTCCTCTCCTTCGAAGTCTGCCTTCCCAAGCAACAAAACCAGAAAGGTTCTCTCAGAATTCCACATAAATCTGATTTGTTACAGGAGGCTGTCACAGCCTCTCTGCTTTTACAGTAACAATGGCGGGGTTAAAAGTACCACAGTGGAATTGCCTTTCAGTGGTATCTTCTTTTCACGATTTACAGCACCTTGTCTCACAATTAGACCCAGACATAATTTTACTTTTGGAAACTTGGCTTACTTCTATTAGGCCATTCTCTCTCAAAAATTCCGGGTATTCCGAGCCAATCGCAATTGCGGTCAGGGTGGTGGCTAGTTAACATTAATTTCTTCTAAGTTTGTTCATCGGGCGCAGATAGCGCACCAAATTCAAACACCTAACTGTGAACTGTTGGCTGTAGATATCGCAATTCCGCAGTGTGCTCCTCTTACCGTTGCTAATGTTTACTCTCCTTCAGGTGTCCACAGCACAGATCATTTAAATGTTCTTTTGCGGTCTAACAATAGAGTGGTGATTGCTGGTGATCTCAGTTCCCATCACGTAATTTGGGGTTTTTGTACTGATGCATGTGGGCAGCTTCTATGGTCATGGATGTCAGCAAGGAACGTGCGTTGCTGTAACAGTCCAGGAGTTACTTTCTTGCGTTCCGACTCTCGGTCTGTCATTGACTTAACACTGGCTGTGAACGTGGCGCAGGTTTATTCGTGGTCTACAGTGGATTGTGGTACTTCCAGTGACCACTTTCCGATATCTTTCACAATAGAAGCTTCTCCCCTAAGGGCGACTGCGTCTCCACAAAAATACGTAAACCGCACACTTTTCAAAAAACTTGTGCAATCCTCTTTCTCCTACATTGCATCATCTGATAACTTGGATCGCGCTAACCAAGTTCTCGGTCCTGTGTTATGGGCCTCTGAGCGTTCCGTGTTCACGGTGCAGTCTACGGTCAAGAACAAACAGCCCTCCCTGTGGTGGAATGATGACTGTGAGAGAGCATATCGACTTAGAAAAGCTGCTTGGAAAATCCTCTCTCATAACCACTGGCCATGGAATTGGAAACAAACTTGTAGCGGCTTCATTTAAAAGGACCATTGGTAAAGCGAAGGAGGAGTTCAATGAGAATTTGAACAGTTATCTATCCAGCCCTCATAACCGCAAAGCTTTGTGCCGTTTCATGGAACGCACCCATAAAACACACACCTCTCATGTTACACAGTCCGCGGTGTTAACACCAGAGGGTGCAAAAAATGAACTTGACCAGATAGCACAAGGCCTTGCTTTGCGTTTTCAAGCGCAATTGGTGGTTCCATTCGTACTACCCCTCCGCGCGCAGACTTCACGGTGGTTACACCCTCTGAATTATTTTCCATTATTACTAGCCTCAAACCTGCAGCTCCCGGATGCGATGGGATCTCTATCGGTACGTTGAAGTCTCTTGTGGAAGAATTTACCTCAGATGTATTGCATATGGTTAATGCGTCCCTGGAGAGAGCTTGGTTCTCTCCTGAATGGAAAATTGCGAAAAATATCTTACTTCTCAAGGATACAAAAAGGGCTTTGTAATCGATAACATTCGGCCGATTTCCCTCTTGTCTAATTTAGTTTAATTTATTGAACGCATTGTGCACAGCCATCTTACAGATCATGTTTTTTCAGTACAAAGCCTTCAGTGCTTCTAAGATAGGGTTTCATCGGGGGTGCTCAATTTGGATCGCAAATTTAGATTTGGAAAGCAGAATTAGGATTGCAATGGAGAAGAAAGAGGTCGAGGCTTTAGTCACCTTGGATATCGCTAAAGCATATGACAGTGTAGAGCATTCGATACTATTGCACAAGCTGGACGAAATTCGGCCGCCTTTTTACATTCTTGCATGGGTTCAGGAATTCCTAAAAGAAAGGCGGTTCTTCTGTTCTGACGGTTCCTTTACTTCGGAGACTTTTTCACAGACTAGGGGTGTGCCTCAGGGTTCGGTACTGTCTCCTTTACTTTTTAATATACTTGTGTGAGACATTCAGGGTGACGTCGAAGTGTATGTGTATGCGGACGACATCGGCTTTTTCGCTTCTGCTAGAGACATTCACTCACTTTACCAGCTTTTGAAGACCTACCTCAATGCACTGAAAGTATGGCTGGCCAATCACACTTAACTCTTAACGTGAACAAATCTTCCGGTGTCATTTTTCATCCAGCGTACCCTCTTTCTATAAGTCTGCAGTATTGTGGCGCCCAAATCCCGCAAGTTGAGTCCTTAAGGTACCTAGGTGTAATTTACGACCCTCATCTCGACTGGCGACCTCATATCAAAAGTATAGTCTTAAATGGTGAGCAAGTTCTCGGTCGCCTTATGCGAATCAGCAATAGGAAATCTGGTATGCGCGGAGACACTCTCTTATTTCTCTATAAGAATTACGTAAGACAAATTCTGGAGTTCGGTTGCGTTCTGTTCTCCGGTTGCCCTAGATATAAAATTCAACCGCTGGTTCTTTTCGAGAGGCGCGCTCTACGGCTCTGCCTGGGATTACCAAAATCAGTGGCGAATTGTGTCCTCTTTCTGGAAGGTCACATACGAGACTTGAACTCTCGCTTCCAGCTTCTCACAGTGCGCACCTTCTTACGGGGACTTGAGCCAATGCCTGGAGTGGCTCCTCCAATTTCTTTGACAAACCCAGCTTTCTTTCTAGATAAACATTGGCCGATTTACAAACTGCCTCAATTTGTGTTTACCGAGCACCTTTTGTCTAGAATTTCAGTCTCGCTTAGGTCTGTGCAATGCGTCAGCGATTTGCAGGCTGCACCAGCTGTTTGCTTCGACCATATTCTGCCGCTTTACACAAAGCACTTATCTGCCAACGTGCTAAACGGTCTCCTGGGGTCTATTGCACTATCCGAGACATGCTGCATTTTCACAGATGCCTCTCAACAAGCCGAAAAGGCAGCAGTAGGTGGTTATTCACAAACACTAGACAGGCGTTATTCTCTCCGGATCCCTGATTATACACCAATTTTCACTGCTGAATTTCTCGCTATTGGTTTGGCCCTTCAAAACGTTCCCAGCAATATTTCTCAGGACATCATTCTCTAGGACTGCCGCTCAGTCTTGTCTGCACTAGAACGCTCGAAAACTACTCTCCTGTACCGATCCCTACTGTACTTTGCGCCACGTCATGTCCTAGAGGTGCGCTTTCAGTGGATCCCAGGGCACTGTGGCATTACTTCAAATTTGATGGCCGATTTCTTAGCGAAATCTGCCATCAATGACCCTGTTGCCCAGGGCGTTCCAAACCTAACATTCCTGACCACGTCCCGTTATGAACGTTACCAAATTCACCATTACCTGAACCATGAGCCCATCCTTGGTACAGCGGATTTCGAACATTTGAAATTCCCATGGAACATACGTTACCGCGCATCAAGACAATGTGAGGTTGAGTTGGATATACCTGGGCTGAGTTGGCTATACTCGAAAGAAAACAGACGGGACCGGCCTTCATTCCCGGCCGAAACGTACAGTGAGTGTTCACCAAATGTTTCTTCTCGCGAACACGTATAATATATTGCCGCGAGGTATGCTCTTCAGATAGCGATGGAGGGCTTACCGGCACACCAGGCCAGCTAAACACAATCGTTGTCTTTATCCTGCAATGCTTAGTACCTTTCCTGGCGTTTATGCCATTCGAATACGTCTTCCCCAAATGCTGAATACGGGACAAATGCTGCATGTTTCGTCCACAGCAATAACAACGCGTCTGATATCGCAAGTTCAGTTTCGGAGCACTGAAGCGCACACACCGACCAGCCCAATCGGAATATTTTTACTTCTGCCCGGTTTGCACTCTGCGGACACGGGATTTTTACCTATCTGTATTCTCGTGCCAAAACCTATAAGCAATTTTCAGAACGGTCCTGGCGATGACGAAAAGAGATAAAATGCTAGCAGTAGCTGTACTGTAGGCGTGAAAATTCTCCAGGACGCGCACCAGGAGATTTTAGCTAATAGTTGCCATTGTTGGTTAGTTGTCGCCTGCTACCAGTAGCACACGTCACAGCACGCGAGTCCGACTTTCATCACGACAAGTATGGTCTCCTGCACGCGGCTAATCAGAGATATCAGCTCCGGCTCCAGATGACACGTCCTCGACTTTTCTTCTCGACTATACATAAAAGCTTACATTACATTACATTGGTCATAATTTCGAGCTCCCTTTTGCAGCCCCATTTGCGCATCCTGCGGCCCTTAAATTCTAATTTCATTTTCAGTGAACAAACGCATTGCAATCACCGGCTTCTGTTATTTACTTGTCGAGCCTTGGCTCCTTGAACACTGTAGTCTAGACATATGAAGCGGAGAAAGCTTTTGAGAGGTCTGAGTATGTTTATCACAGGTGGGACTCTGCACACGTCGTGACATGATCTGTAGGCGCAAATATCCTTTTTACGTTTTTTTTTCGCGTAGAGTCTCCAACATACTAAATTGCAGGGATGCTTTATTAAGTAGCAAAACAACCTATATACCATTTCTCTTGCTATAGCCAATTAGCAAGGATATTGTGCATTGCTGAAAACGATCCAACAGCGCTACGACGGGACAAAGAGAACGAGAACACTTGCGCAGAATATCGTTCTCTTTGTTCCGTATTAACGCTGTTCCATCCTTTCTGTCAGCACGTACCAACCAGAATTCAACAGCCCAATTCTGCATTGCATGCGATTTGAGATAAAATCACTGCTTTCGGCCATTCAAATTTCCGTAATTAAAGAAGCATCAGAACGAAACCAGTGCGCACAAGGGGTCTAGCTAGCGGCAGACGCCCTCTAAATAAAGGTACGCAAATGAAGAGGCTATTGTAGTCGGTGGCCCGTAAGCGGTAATGTAACGATCAAGCGCCATCGCGAGAGATTGTTGCGATGTCCTTATGCCTGACGGACGCAGTGGTTCTTTCTGTGGCCAAAGCTTTCTCCCTGATGCCGAAATTCAAGCTTGCACTGCAACTCTGCTTCATTTTTGTTTATACCTGCCGCGGTGACTCACTGGCGTTCGAGTGCCAGCTCGATGTCGCGGCTTCAATAAACGCCACAGTTTGATCGAAATTAAATCCGAACGCGTTCGTGGATTGCGATTTCAGGGCATTGAAAAAATTCCACATACTTGAAGCTGTTCTAAACCCGACGGAAGCAGCTAGCCTCACAGTCGAGAGTTTTGCATTCGGCCGCTATAATTCGTTACCGCTATTAACTTTATTCTTTCTAGGCGCTAACATCAATAAAATGTCCATAGTAGATACATGCTGACGCCAGTTCGGTGCCAACCCCGTGCCCCCACACGTAAATTTCTTTCCATCGAGAGGACAGAAAACACATAAAGTGTTGCGAGAACTCCTTAAAAAGGGAAACTTTTTCTTAGTACTTTGGGTTTGAACCTTGTACATGTTAACCGTAGTCAACGAGCCCAAATGTCAGTTTTTCTCAATTGTAAAATTAACGTGAAAAATCAGTCCCATTCCTGGTGTACTGACGTGTACATGAAATAGAAATTTTAGTTTTGATTGAGATGCAAAGCGTAGAAAGCTTTGAACAGCCATCAAATGAGTGTTGGAGCTTTGATTACTGGGCCGCTTTTACCAAGCCTAAACAAAGCTTTGCTGCCAAGTGAAGTGTAGATTACACTCAAGCGCTTCTGAAAGTGAGCATTCAAACTTCGGAGCGAGGTCTCTACGTGTTTAGCTGCCTTGAAAACAGATAGAATACGTTACTACTATGCCTTCATGCTACGTTGGGGATTATTTTTCGTATCCATGCCGCCGATATTTACATAGTGCGCTTAACAAAAGTCATTGCAGGTGCCACTGCCAGTCTTGTGTGCCTTCCTTCGCCTCAAGAACTATCGTTTTCATCCGCCTGATCGCGTAATGCGCCCCTCAGCGGTCATTCCTAAATTGAACCTCAGTGGCCAATGCGCTGCGGCCATCGCACAGAGTTCAAGACACTGGATTCAACGCCGGTCGCCATACTCGTCTTCCTATGGCACACGACACGACTGAGACCATAACGGCGGCTATCAGCTGACGGCGGCACGCAAATATAAGGCTTATACGACGCCCTATATCCCCTACTCGGTCGGCGCTCGATTGTAGGGAGGATATTGATACGGACGTAATCGCCCACTGCGTTTTTCTTCCCCCCCCCCCCCCCCTGCACAGCGTTTACGGTGCCTTGTGGAGGCGATTCGGTGTAATGCCGTTTCTGCAACAGCCGCGTTCAATACGGTGTCGCAGTGCAGCTCCCCACGCGTATAGCCGTCCGGATAGTCGCGATCGAAAGCAATTCCGAGACGCTTTCTGGCCCGATGCGCATCGCCGCGCGCTCGACAGAGGCGAATCGCGTGCCTCGTTCCGCTGTGCCGCGGGGCATGCACCGTGCAACGCGCTATCTCTGCTCGCTGCTTTATTTTCCTCGGCATTCATTCCCCCACCGTGTTCAGGCACGCACGTGAGTGTTTGCGGACGGACAGGTGTATTCGTTCTCTCTAACGTTTTGCTTTGGAAGGAAGCGCGCTGTTTCCGGTTTTCAGCGAGTAGTATGGCAGTGACCCAAGCGGTAACTTGAACACGCTCTTCAAGTCCTTTTTTCGACGGAAAAACCCAATTCAATCACGCAGTGTGCGTAGTCGCGTCGATGTTTTCTTCTCACAACTGCGATCGCCGTCATCTAAAGTGCCCCGTTTCGGATACTTTGCAGCCTCACAGATTCGGAGTCCTGTCTCTTTTTCATTCTCTTTGCTTTTCAACCTTCTGAGTATTGCTTCGTTACGGTAGCTTTTTCACACTTCTAACGGGGCATTTTGAGTACTTACTGGCTACGCAAAGTGAATCAATAACATTGAATGTAATCATTTGTGGCTGTGTGGCATTTTTTTTTCTTTCAGCGCTAGCGAAGCCAATTGTACGTGCTCCTCAAACACCACCACGAAATTTTCCAGCGAATTACGATTGCCTGTTGTCTTCTATGTTAGCCCGAACTTCATCAGGAATACCGATGACTGTATTGTTACAGGTCCGATGCTGTGCATCAGACTTCAACATCAAAAGGTCCACGCCTAGCTCTAAAATGAAACATCCTTGCACAGCGGTAGCTTTTATAACCTATATCCGTGCAGTCGCCATCTGTCCTCAGCGAGAACGCATGTGCCTCACTCTGCCATCGTTGCCGTCGTTGGTTGGGGTCGCAAAAAGACCTAGCAAACGTATCGACCGGCTTTTCATAAAAATATCCTAAAATTCGCAAAGTCCCCCTTGCCGGTTTCGACGGCACTCTGCCAGTCGTCCTAGCTGACCACGTCAACATCGACGTAATGAAGCACAGGCATTACGTCATTGACGTCGCATCAGGGGACTTCATTCTCCAGAAACACAACAAACATCCAGAAGCACATGCATCAATCTGGAGTTCAGCTAGCAGTGCAGTATAAAATCAATCATGCTCATATGGGCGCAAAAAGCAGGCATAACTAGAACAGAAGAAGTGAAACGGCACAGTCAGTAAATGCCATTACAGGCATTCTCGCGAAGCCATCACAACGGCAATCACCCTAAAACTCATTATGTATTATGTTATCATTTATTGCATCAGCTGGATATTCAGCTAGAGCTTGTTACTCGCCGTGCCATTAGGGTAAGCGCCCGGCATTGTGCGTTTCTCATTATAGATGTACAAACAGAAGACCGGCTCGAGAATTAAGGCACATTATAGCAGGTCGTGCAAGGGCAAAGTATTCAGGCGCTTATTTGCAAATTCTTTTTTCTTTTAATTTGAGTGCAATATTATCAGCAGGTACTTCTTCCAGATCAAATAATATTGAGCGGTTCCCAGGAAGCCGAAAAAAAAGCAAATCGAAATGGCCGCAGAATTTAAGCGCTGTTTTTTTTTTGTGCTCGAAGATAATAGTAAAAGCGAAGTAAAAGCGAAGAAGCACATCAGTAACACGAGTATACGAAAACTGAAATATATTCAGTGGTCAGAATGTAGATAAAGATCGTAAAGCTCTTTTCGTGATGTCGTGGAGCACCGCATACTAATGCGAGGATAACTTCTGAAGCTTCTATGCAAATGAAACAAACTACATGGAACCAAACTTATGGATAACATAGAATTAAGAAGTTACTGCTAACTTAAAGTCAATGTGGGCGGCGCCTTGGTAGTGCCACTAAGCATCTATAGCAGACAGCGTATAAATGGCAAAAACCATTTTTTTTTTGCATAAGTAGTCACGTAAAAAAGAACTGGATTTTCCCTGAGAATTTAGGTTCTCGGCGATCTCACATACACACCGAAGCAAGCGAGATTTTTATGAATGGACGAACACATGTTCTGAAAGCATCCGAATTATAAACCGCGGGAAAAATAAACCGCGGGAGTCTATGAAAGCGGCCTTATGTTTTGTGTGACAAAACTCGACTTCAGAATAGCCTAAAGCTTCAGTCGACTTCTTTTTTTCAGCTGGTTACAAAACTTCGAGCGACACTTAAGCTCCGCGATAGCGTTAATGGGTCCCTCCAGGGGCATGTGGGCTTCTTTGCATACCTGTTTAAAAATATGGGAGTTATTCTTTATGTTATTTTATGCTTTATGTTTAAAAGCCAAACACGTACAAGTGCACAAGAGCATGGACAAAAAAAGACTTCGACAACACGAGCGTCTTGCACCAACACACGAACTCACCCATCAATATGGGCTCCTGAGTTCACAAAGCATCTGTTTAATCAAGTCGAACGAACGTTTCTCAGTGGTTGAAGAGTAGAGCGCGGCCCTCGATCCAAAGGGCAGCGGCTCGACTTCCGGCTCGACCATTTTTATTCTGAGCGCAATTCCTCTTCTTTCTTCAGAGGCAGTATATGTAATGGTGTTGAATGAGGCCACAACCCTGTAGGCCCATGAGAAACTGTGTAGCGACGTCGTCACAGCTGTACTGAGCGATCGTTATGGGGTGATTGAACCATCCCCACGAGGTGTCATGTCACGGCCCTCTCGTGCATTACCGAACTTGTGAACACGCCAAAAACTACGGCGGTTTCTCCGTGAACACCCGTAGCGCTATCGCGTTAATTCAAGAGGGGCTGAGTCTTCGACCGGTAAAGACCCTCTCTGTCGAAAGCAAGAGAACAGTTGCCCGAAATTCGTATGTTCAGAGCACGGTAATGCCATCTTGCGTTGGACAGCTATAAGCGAATGCGCTCACACGCACCGCATTTGTTGCGCCATTGTGAAGTGTTGTGCTACTGCTCCACACGGATGAAGAGTGTGAGATCGCACCTTCGCATCGAGGCGTTTTTTTTCTTCTTTCATCACCTCCGTTGCCGTAGGTTTTCATTTGTTGAGATTATGATATGTTTAGCGTTAAGAGACTGGAAGGGGACAGAGTGGGTGAGGGAACAAACTCGGGTTAATGACGTCCTAGTAGAAATCAACAGTAAGAAATGGGCTTTGGCAGGGCATGTATTGCGAAGCCAACACAACCGCTGGTCCTTAAGGGTAACGGAGTCGACTCCAAGAGAAGGCAATCGTAGCAGGGGGCGGCAGAAGGTTAGGTGGGCAGATGAGATTAAGAAGTTTGCAGGCAAAGGGTGGGCACAGCTAACAATGGACGGAGTTAATTGGAGAGACATGGGAGAGGCCTTTGCACTGAAGTGGGTGTAGTCAGCTGCTACAACTTCCTTGCAACGGTATTTGAGAAATTTTTTACTCTTAGGATTCATTCCAGAATAATAAGAGTGGGACCGAGGGTTACTCTAAAATACGACAATCCACAGGTTTCTGCTCATGCCTGACATAACTCTTGACCCTCGACGCCGAGACCAATGTAATCTCTTTCCGGCGCTGCCCATGAAATGTGCCGTAATGGCTAGGAATGACAACTGAGAAGTTAAGGGGTGAGTAAATAAAAATATTCTCTCTCACTCACGTGATAATATTGCTCAACGCGATGCTTACATTCGGTCTGAGAATAACAACACTGCATATCACTCCAAGAAGCTTTAAAATTGCCGCGATTAGGGGGACAAAATGAATCAGTTATCGTACTTAAATGGGCTATACAGACTCATTTGTGTTATGGACAAATGTAATCTTGAATTCGGTCTGCGAATCTGAACAATACTGCTTTAGCGCATAGTTATCCGTGAGAACAATCACACTTCAATACCGGAAGTTGGGCAAGCTGGTCGATCTTCATCATGCATTGTAGCGCGGAGGAAACGTGGAGGCACAGGGAGACGCGGCGTTCGCTACTGCCTGTTCGCGCCTTGTTCATTACCAAAGTAGAAACAGCAACTCAAATTTCTCTCCCCTCTGCTATGTAAAACACTAGCTGTTGTAGACGGCCATTAGGGGCATTTTGAATAAACAAACAAACTAAATAACAAAAAAATGAATAAATAAATAAAAAAAAAAATAACTGACAAGCCTTGTCGTGTTAAGAGTACAATTTTATGCAAAGTTGTAACTGCGCGACACTCGCGCATAATTCGTTTTTCAGCAAACCTTTGATTGGTATCAGCATCTGATTACGTTGTAGAAAAACATTTGCAGCATTTTTTATAACGAGATGAAATGTAAGCTTTTTTGCTTTGTAAAGAGGTGTTTTTCAACGACACATTACTGCGGCTGCCAAAACACAGGACACTTATGAATTCAGAATTACCATGGGTTTGAAACACTGGATCACCGAGTCGGTGACCTACTTCATTACCCCCCCCCCAATTATATTTGCTACAGTTAACGGTACAAGTGCTCGATCCTTCAAGGGTCACGTTATTGAGCTTTTTATCGCCACTTACGGAGCGAGAGCTTGTAAATGAAAGTTTTTCTTTTACGCTTTAACAGTACTGCCCGTGCCTGCCATAGCTAAGCCGACAAATTTATGCCTTGCATTGGTGTCCGCGTTTTGTAGAGCTGGACACGAGCCATATGGGTTTATTTTTGTGCATATATCTGCAAAAGCATACATTTCTCCATGCTTGCAGGATATATGTATGTTGGTGATACAGGCAGAAAGGTGGGGAGCGGCGGGGAGATTGAAGTTTACGCTTATCACGTATGCCGTGGACTTCTTGCCCAGTCGTTTAATGAATGTTCAACGATAAAGTTCAAGGCACCTGTTTGTTCCGTGTCTGGTAGAATTGCGGAGATGCCATCACCTAAAGAATTCGTGCTTTCCGCCTTGCTCTCTGTATTTGCCTTCGCGCGCTTAGGCTCAAAGTGGAGAAATATATGCTCCTGGAATGCGATTTACACAAGTTCGTGTGAAGCCTACTATCGGCGTCTAGCAGAAACAAAATGGACCAAGATCTGTTCTAAACTGCCATGAATATGAAAGGCAACGTTTACCCGGCGTGGTCAGTGAGTATCTATGACTGTCGGCTGATGACCACAAGCGTGTGGGTGCGGCCTTTGCCCCTTTGTCAAGGCACTCGCATTGTTACGGGCGCCTGACTCAGACATCAGCGTTCTGAGATGCCGATGCACAATTATGAGTCCCAAATGGCCAAAAGCTATCCAGAGCCCTCCACTACAGCTTGCCTCCTGACTCAAACTGTTTCTTTTAACGCGACAGCGTCAACAGTCTCATGTCGCGTCGTTGGCCGTAAGCTGAAAATCCACGAAAAGTCACCAGAGAAGCAGCCTAGGTTGCAGGCAGGTTATCTAGGTCACCTCGCCTTGTGACGTCATCACAACTTGCCCACCGAATTGAAAGTCAACTGCCCACCATGAAAGGTGTTAATTAAATCAATAATTGGTCGCGAAAGGTTCTTCGGGAATAGCAACCTGTTTCTCAGAAGCCCAACCGCCTGCAGCAACTGTCATGACAGGGCGGTGGCTCATCGCTTAACCGCGGCACCACTGCGCCAGGAGAGGTATGAGTGGAAAATGTTAAGTGGAAAATGATGAATCTCGCATATATGAGCAATGACCTATTAACCATATTGCGTCATACTCCTAAGCAGAAGCTTAAGTGCGGCCTCGAGTTTTTGCAAAGTTTTTTCAAAGAAAGACGTAATTTGTAGTGAATGGAAAAGTTGCCTTCATTGTTTTTTTTAATACTCTAGCACGCTGCAACAGAAGGCTGCCTGCGAAAGTCATTACCGGGGTCCGCGCTATAGAAGACACAAAAATATTGCTTTGATTTCAGCTCTGTTGCTGCCGTGAGCTGCTTTCTGTTACGAGGAAAAGGCTGGAGAAGACGGAACACACCGACGGGGCGACAATGAAGAGCCAACGGAGCTGCAGCAGATAACGACCGGCGCAGCCGCAAGAGCGTCGAGACAAATTGGACGAACCAGAGAGAAACACCAACGCGGTAGGGAAACAAAAGCTGCAACGACGGCGAGGCTGATGACAGAGTGCTCGAGGGGAAGCGTCCAAAGCGCTACCAGCGAAACAAGGCGACGCTTATGCCGGAAGACGTCAGCTTGGCTGGGCCCTCTGGCCCTGCGCCGTCTCCGCTCCCCACGGCGCCCATTTCCGGCAACGCCGCCGGGTGCCTCGTCTCCCGACGTGCCTGACACTCCACGGCACCGCTAGGCTGACGTGCGTGCACCTGCGGTTTGGGAATATCGCGCGCGGTTTTCCTAACGCCACGCGCCTAATCCCGTATGACGGCCAGTTTTGTCTGTGCGGCTTATCCTTAACGCGTGCTGGCGATATTGTTTCCCCTACGCCGTGTTATTGCACTATTTTCCCCCTTGTTCAGTATCTCTGCTCTTGTCGTATCGCGATATAACACTGTAGTGCCCGACGTATCCTGAGCAGTACTGCTTGTGAAAATGTGAATGAATAGTTTTTGTTTATTCTTGCAGAACTACAAATTTTTTCCACGGGCTTGCAAAAGAAGCTTTTCCGAAGAAATTCAGCGAAGCGTAGTGCTCACTGCCACAGGTGCGGGAGGTCTGAAGGATGATTACTCGCAGGAAAAGTTAACACTCTTGGCCGAACAACATTAAGGTATACTTTGTGTGCACTGCTGCTGTGGCAGGTGGCAGAATTATTGAGATTTTTTTTGTTAATTTATTCTATCTGCTTGGAATATGTGCATTTACTTTACGTTTTCTTGCGCATTGAGAACGTACCGTATTTGCTAGTGATGGTCAGGCATTTCAGAATATACCAATCACGAGGAACGACGAAAGGCTACAAGTCCATAACTCTACGCGTCATTTCTTCTTTCATGTATTAAACTGTTAACAGCAGAATGTAGCGCACGCATGTGTGTCACGTACGCAGCAATGTCTACGCATGTGAAGCTGGTCAGGTAGTTATGGCGAAATAATTGCGCAGCTTACCTGCGCGAATGTTTGCGGGCGAGTAAAGTAATCTTTTGGTCTCTTGCATGAAGTGCCTTACATTAAATGTCGCGCTTAAAAATCATCAGATTTTATGTCAGAAGCCATCAGACACATCTGAGCACCTTGTACCTCAACCGCAGTAGTAGCCTGCTCATGACCGCCTCAACAGCCTGGTTTGAAGTCTAGCCATTTCTTTAGTACTTTGAGAGTCTCTCTCTCAGCTGCTATTTAATGTAACCGCACCCTCTGTATGCAGCTAGGAATCTAGGTGAGTGCCAAGGAAAGAACATGTCAACGAAAGACGCCGAACGACCGCTAGCCCCCACTATCCATTCTATCCCCACCACTCACCGACTGACAGTCAACGCAGGATGTAAGCTACGCAGACGAAAATCAGCTCCACGTTGTCGAAATGTTGTGTAAGTATGGCTGCTAATCAAGTCCAATGCAAATGAAAGAGCACACACGCACCCACTCACACGCCTAACTCAAGTACACGAAAAAGGCTCGCTTGGCAACGGTTTTATTTAGCCTTTTTTTATTTTGTGAATTTATCGCCGAAACAAAGAAATCACTCATTTGCTTTCCCGCAACAACAAATAAGCGGTCGCGATATTTCTCCATTCCTTCCTTATTTTCAAAAACTAATGGCTTCGTCAAAGATCCTAACCGAGCGTTCATCTCCGCTATTCTTGATACTCATAATATATAACGTACACGTATACGTACGTAGGATGAAAAGGGTGCTCGAAGGAAGAAAAAAACGGCAGTGGCTTAGCTCGTCTATGCCAGGATATACGTAGCGAAAGCTAAGGCATAGCTTGGTTAGCCTTGGTTAATCTTGATTGCATGTCCAGGTTAGTCTGAAATGTCTGGCTAGTTTTCACGAAGCTCGTCATATGACCAGTCAGGTGTTTGGTCACGTGGTGCGGTGCGACCCCGGTGAGAATACGAGCACGGCGAAACTGCGAGTTCGTGGCCAAAGTACCTTTTGCTACAAAACGTCTTAATTTAACCTACCCGTCGGGGCCCAGACAGCGTAAAAGAATCGAATGTGAAGATTGTTGTCAAAGGCCATCTGGCATCCCACTGCAGAAAATGCAGCACGTGCCACCCACATTTCGAGCACTGTGGAGTCATATGTGGCCATGAAGATCAACTCACAAGATAAGTAATTACTGCTTACAATATGATATAACATAATTGGCGTGTGTCCGTGCGTATGGTGTTTTGGCCGACAAAGAAATTACATTAATTAACTAAGAGGTCAATTCTTGATGGCGGCAAATTTTTTTGGTTTACCCATATGCCTCTTCTTTCTGTGTGTTTTCATATTTCCCTCTTTGTTCCCGTGCCTGCCTATATGAGTGGGACTCGGCGCAATAAAGTTTGAGTATTAAGTAAGCGCCCGTGTGAGTTTCGTCAGGCTTCTTTGTCTTGTTCGCACTGGTTTAAAGAATGAACGAGGAATCAAGTTGCGCCCACTGCAGATATGGCGGGAGATTTTACAAGTCGAATTACATTAAGGGATTTAGATACAACCTCCTCTACCACCACTACCACGAGCTAAGGAAAGCGGAGGTCGACCGTGTGGATGCATTCATACGGAAATAGTTTAAGTTAGTGTTAGGACGACCGAACTACACACTCACGCAGCGAAACTACTAAAGGCAGGGGTACATATATCTATTACGAATTTAGCGAAGCCCTCTTGTGTACGCAGAACACAAAACTCAGAACAAGCACCACGGGCAGGCAGGTCCTGTATAGGTTCGGCATGCCAGCTGACATAGAAGATACACGGTCCAAGGGCTGCAGCCCAAGTACAATATGCAAGGTGGTCCATGTCAGACCCTTGCTCAGGAGAATGCATCCTGAACGCGACGCAGGACGCATGAAAGACAGGGTTAAACACTTTATTTAACAGAACAGGGACACAAACGGCTTAGTGAACACCGAGTCGTCTCCGTATCACAGCAAGGGGTCGGTAGCAGTGGTGGTAGACCACTTAGAGCGCCAGCTAGTAAGCGCTCCATCGCCTGAAAAAAACCGTCACCAGCTGAGTCGGCCGCAATAGCTCTAGCGATCGACCGCAGCTGGAGGACCAATAAAGGCCTGATGATCATTACGGACTCGCACAAATCTTGCAGGGACAACGTGAATAGCAGGATCGGTATGAATATCCTCAGAATTCTGAAAAAAAATTAGTAAATCTAAAATCCACCCCGGTATACATTCATCGGATGCCGGACCATGAAGGATAGGCTAGCCCGCGCTTACGCCCACAATGCGACATCCATGCTATCTTAAAAACCGGGAGTGATATCCTTCGCTGATCGCCTATAGAACTTTATCAAACTTTATCATACCGTTGGTGCGTTTTGGCATTTGGGTGTGTTGTATCGTACCAAAGATTATCACGTGTGTTATCATATTGTTACAGTGCGCCGCGTATATGATGTACGCGGTTAGTGTGCACGTGTGCTATTGTATCGCTAACCAATGGCATGTCTCGTTTGTACCCAGGCTTCTTTTATAAGTCGAAGCCCCTGAATCATTTGGCTGCCATGTTCGTGTTGCTGTTCGAATAAATACTTGACTTCACGGCGTCTCTGGTCAACAGGGTGCATCCGGGAATCTGGCACCTCATTGCGCACACTGTAAATGCACCCAAATGCTAAAAAAACACCAGGGTAATAGGTCGGCCTAGAAACAGACGGGAACGCAAAATTATAGAAGATTTCGCTATGCATGTTGCTCAAGACAACCAATGCGCCAGCTCACCTTCGGTCGTGTTACGCAGAACGGAATTAGACCAGCTGAGAACAGTAACCTTAGGCTGTGTAAGCGCACGTGATCATCGTTTTCGATTTCTTTTCCTTTTTCTTCCTTCTTATCACGCTTCTTAGAGCGCTGTACTCTTCCCTCTCCTGCGCATGATGTGACTGATATGTGTATATGGTTATGTTTCTGCAGGCAATAAACAGTTGTTAAAAGCGCTCTGTCCTGTGTGTTTGTCCCTTTCCGTAGTTTGCTAGCACTCACCAGTACTTGCAAAAACCAGAAAAGCGGTGAATCCTCGTAATTAGTAAGCTGGTTAACTAATTTCAATTTTTAATAATTAACTTTTTAACTAGTACAGTTAGGCGCCATGCTGCAATTAAACATTTGTAGCTTGTAGATAGTAAGAGCCATATAAGCTTTTGGAATTTCAAAAACGCGATAATCCTCGGCGCTGTGGCTGAACAAAAGTTTGCTGCATTGTGCCAAAATACTTGCAGTTTCGAAAACCATGCAGGAAAAGCAAACTTTCTAGTGCACGTAACTAGTTAAAAAATAATTTTGTCGAGCCACAACGCCGAGGATAATCGCGGTCTGGAAATTCTAAAAGCTGATACAACTATTAAAAACGACCGGCGACCAATGTGTAATTCCAACTAGGCGCCTAACCGTTCTCGGTAAAAAGTTTATTATACAAAATTAGTCAACCAGCTTTCTACTTAAGACGAGTCGCCGATTTTCTGGTGTCCGTCAGCATTGCAATACTATGCCGCAGAAGTCATATTTTTACTCCGAAAAGGTTAATTTTGAAGAATTTTTAGTCTTTCCTTGAAACACCTGGTATATAAGTATACGCAGGAGGTGAAGATCGGATTGATCCGAAAGAAACAGAAACGTAATCGAGTTGACACACGGTGGAAAAACAACTTTGTTTATTCTAACGTTTCGGCCAGGGTCTGGCCTTCGTCAGAGTGCACTCCACTCTAACGAAGGCCAGACACTGGCTCAAACGTTAAAGAATGTTGTTTTTCTACCGTGTGTCGTTTACTGATTTTTAGTTTAAAAATTTTGAGAGAAACGTCGGCGTGGTCCGTGAAAGCGGATCGTACAGCAAGGTAGGCATTATGTGCGCGGTAGAGCCTAATAGTTATACGACTAATTACCTGAAATTAGCACTCAACTTTTGTAGCGAGAGCTACAGTACGCCATCATTCCAAACCTTCAGCGTGGCACCCCTTGAGCTGTGTGGCCGCCCTTGAGCTCCGTGGCGGCGCCGTGGCTGATCACGTGGTTGTTCACGTGGTCCGGAGTAGCTGCCGAAACCGAGTGGGGGCAGCAGTTGAGAGGCCAGGGACGTCCAGGCCAGCGACGAAAATGAAGAAGGAACGGCCAGCGAAACGGAGCGGCGAAAGTCTGTTGCTTTTGTTGTTGTTGTTGTTGTTGTTTGCCCCACAAAGTGGCACATACCCAAAAGGGGGATTGGCCATAACCAGTCGGCGACTATTTGCATTGCAGATTGCATGCGAAAGACAGACTTTGCAATTCGACTGATCGAATTCCACTCGGCCAGCTGTACCTATCGCGTCACTCCTGGTATAACCAAAGCTAAACCATAGCCACTTTTTCAAGTTAATTACTAATGGAACGTCAAAATTTAATATTCCAGAGAATGTTGAATACTCTTTCCGGCATACCATATACTGTATCGTCTTGCATCGTCTTCAATGCGTAGAAATAACAAAGCAGGCCTCATCTTTCTTGACTATTAAAACCAGTGTTCCACAGGGTAGCATTTTAGGTCGCTAGTGTTTCTTTTGTTCATAAATGACATCACGAACATCGACAACACACCAGAGTACATAATATACGCAGACGACACAGCTATGCTTTTTAAAGGCGACACTCCTGATTCAATAATTCCAGTTGTAAACAGTACACTAGAAAAACTGAGGGCTTGGAGTGAACAAATTCTCCAATCATAAATACACAAAAAGTAAAAGCACTCATATTCCACCCCAGGCCAACTATAATTTTTATAAACTTTGATTTATGCATGGTTGACTCCATTATAAAAGTTTCACATTCTGTTAAAGCGCTAGGAGTTATTTTTCACGAAAATTTGAGTTGGAACGCTCAGATTGACAATGTTGCATCTAAACTTTCAAAATGCACGGGTGTTCTTGCAAAATATCGCTCCTGTTTGCCAGTGTCAATCAAACTCATAGTGTACAATGCACTGTTTTTGCCCTATCTCAGTTATTGTTTTTTGGTCTGGGCAGTACCACAGAGACAAATATCCAAAAACATTTTCTACTGCAAAAGAAAGCAATTCGTTTTATTGCAAATGCTGAATACCGAGCTCATACGGACGAATTGTTTACCCGCCTCAATATTATAAAAATTCCAAAGCTCTACGAATATTACTTAGCCACAAGGTATAAAAAATCCGTTCACCATACCCATGATAGCTTTATAGACATGTGTGCGCTAAAACCAAATGATCTAACATATACTCTTCGAAATCCTGAATTTTGGTGGATCCCTTTTTCACGCACTACATATGGTGATCAAATGCTGCGCCATAACGTTCCAGTACTGCTAAATAAGCTTATCTTGAACTACGTCTGTATTGACACCTGCAATCAGAAAGACATCCGGGACATATGTTTACGATTGTAGTGTTATGTATGTTGTTAGTGCCTGCGACAGCAAATTAATCACTTGACGCACTTCTGTTCGTGGTATATTTTGAGATCTAGTGACCGCCTTGCTTGACATGCTTCTTGAGTTACCAGAATGTATATCTTAAGTGTCAAATGTTTTGCGCTTTATGTCGCACGCAAATATTCTTCGTGTTCTTTTTTTTTTGTCTTGTTTTGTACACGTGTCCCCCACGCTGCAAGCCATGTATACGGGGGGTTCAGGCTGTTTCAAGTGGAAGTTGTTTCCACTTTTTACCTGAACCAACCTTCATCATTTTGTGATGAAAATAAAACGATTGATTGATTGATTGATTGATTGATTGATTGATTGATTGATTGATTGATTGATTGATTGATTGATTGATTGATTGATTGATTGATTGATAAAATGTCGCCGCACATGATATCGTCTCCGAATTGACGTTGACTGCTTCTACCTAAGAAACACAAACGGCGCTTGTATTTATTGCATTAGAAATGCGAGCGACGCTATTTTATCAACATAAAACACAAGAAAGCCAACTCAATGAGCATTCAGATGCGTTTTTTTTAACTTTTAAGTTTTTTAACAGCATTGCCAATAAAGGAACCTTAAAAATTTGGCTCATCTAGGAGATTGACGACTATTCATTTCGCAATATAATAGTTAGTTAGTTATATTGATTTTAATGGCGCAAAAAAAACTTAGGCTATGATGCGCCAAACACACGGTTAGAGCTTTTGTTAAAGGTTACGCTTTTTATATCTAAAGTTTGTATAAAACATTGGCTTCTCTGAGAAATTTAAAAATGCTAGAAAAATCAACCAGTGCTTGATCTCCTAAAAGTAACATGGGGTGTAGTGGGATGTATTCATTGTACAATGTTGTGAAATATTTTTTCCTCAGTTGTTCCAGTTTTTTGCATACAATTAAAATGTGGTTTACCGTGAGTTCATCGCCACACATTTCGCAGAGAGGTTTGCCTTTTTTTGTCAGTAAGAAGTTGTGAGTAAGGTGTGTGTGTCCAATGCGTAGTCGACACAAAAAAACTTCTATGAAACGCTCCTGATGTGTACATGATCTCCATTCTCCCAAAACAGGTTTTATAGAATGTATTTATTTGTTTGTTTGTTCGTCCCATGCAATCTGCCACTTATTCCTGAGTTTACTGTGCAGTAATTTAGAAAAATCCCTCTGTGGTATGTTAACTTGTTTTATATGGCCAATTCCAGCTTGTGCTGCGCAAGCATCTGCTCTCTCATTACCTAAAATTCCAACACGGCTAGGGACCCAGCAGAATATAATGTTATGTTTTTGCTTTGTAATTTTAACTATGTTATGTATGATTTTTCCTATTATGGGTTCAGCAGCGTTTGTAGAATGCAGCGCTTTTAGCATACTGAGTGAATCGGTGTAAATGATGCTATTTTTTATGTTTTGTTTTACTATTTGTTCTACAGCTACAAAGATGGCATAACACTCCGCAGTAAATACCGATGCATACTGTGGCAATCGTATCATTTTTTCATTTGTTCCTTGAATTACTGCACTTCCGACATGACTTTCTGTTTTGAGCCATCAGTGTAAAATTCGGTGTGTCATATTTTTCTTGTAGTGCAAAGAACTCTTGTAGTATGTGCTCGTGTGGTATTTTCTCTTTGTTTAAGTGTGTCAATGTGAAGTCACACACTGAAGGAAGGCTGTACCATGGTGGTAGATATTCATGTCTTTGTGCAATATTAGGTAGGGCGTCCAGCACTGCTAAGTCTTCACATTTATCTTCAAAGCGCATTATTAGTGGCCTGATAAAATGTGGTTTATTATTGAATAATCTCCTAGATGGGCACTTGGTAACAATGGGATAGCAGAGATGTTTAGGGAGAGAACGGGTTTTTAGGATGTACGTGCATGTTAGTGTGACTCTTCTATCCTCTAGTGTGGGCTCATTAGCTTCAACGTAAAGACTCTTTACCGGGGATGTTCTATAAGCTCCAGTTGATAGGCGCAAACCAAGATTATGAACAGGGTCCAGTCGTTTCAAGTAGGATGTTCTTGCCGAACCATATACCACACACCCGTAGTCCAGCTTGGAGCGCACCAAAGAGCGATATATTTGCAATAGGCATGCTCTATCGGACCCCCACCGTTTTCGCGAGAGTACCTTTAATACATTAAGGGCTTGGGATGCTTTCTTTTTCAGGTTGTTAATGTGTGACAGAAATGTAAGTTTCTTGTCAAAAGTGACGCCTAAAAATTTATGTTCCTGTTTGACTGGCAGTGTGGTTTGATTCAAGCACAGATTGGGATCGACCTGTAGGCCTCGTCGTAATGAGAATAAAACAGCTACTGTTTTTTGAGGGGAGAACTTGAATCCATTTTTCTCTGCCCAAGCAGCCAGTTTATTTAGTGTGATTTGTATTTGTCTCTCGCAGGACAGTATGTTGGAAAAAGTGTATGCTATCTGTATGTCACCTACATAAACTGAATACATTACGGACTTAGGTATTACTTTGGCCAAGGAATTCATTTTTACTATAAAGAGTGTCGTACTTAAAATGCATCCCTGGGGTACGCCATTCTCTTAGGCGAATGTCGTTGATAGAGTTGCTCCCAGACGGACTCTGAATGTGCGGTTAGTCAGGAAGTCGTTCAAGCAGTTCAGCATCCTGCCGCGGATCCCTAGATCTGCTAGGTCATGGAGGATGCCGAACTTCCACGCGGTATCATATGCCTTCTCCAAATCGAAGAAGACACCGATACAGTGCTGTTTGTGGATGAACGCCTCTCGGATGGTGTTTTCTAGGCGGACAATGTGATCAGTGGTCGAGCATGCTTTCTTAAATCCACATTGATGTAAATCTAAGAGTCGACGAGATTCAAGTGTGAAGGTCAGTCTAGTGTTTATTATGGTTTCGAAAGATTTAGCGATGCAGCTGGTGAGGGCTATCGGTCTGTAATTGTTAGGACTTGTTGGTTGTTTTCCGCGTTTCAGAAAAGGTACTATTATTGCTTTCTTCCACTCCTCAGGTATATTTCCAGTTGTCCATATTTTGTTAAAGAATTTCAACAATGCCTGCACGGCAGCCTCAGAGAGATGGGCGAGCATAGCGTAATGCACATTATCTGGGCCTGTTGGTATCTTTTTACCACAAGATAATGCCCTGATCAATTCCTGGAGTGTGATGGGTTGATTGTAGTCCTCGTGCATACCTGCTGCAAATGGAAGTTTTTGTTTTTCTGCTATTGCTTTGTGCTTCTGGAACGTGTTTGTGTAATTGGACGAACTGGAAACTTCAGCAAAATGCTCACCTAGTATGTTGGCCTGTTCTTCTAATGATGTTTGTGTCCCGGGTGTAGTCAACAGAGGAAGTGTGAAAGGGGTATGGTCACTACTGAATCTTCGAACTTTTTCCCACATTTTTTTTTGAGGTTATTGAGCTGTTTATAGAGGACACATATTTCTGCCACGAGGATTTCTCGGCATTTCTCCGAACGAATCGCGCTCTGGCCTAGGCCCTCTTAAAGGCAATCAAGTTCTCCGCTGTGGGATACCGACGCAGAGAGCCCCAAGCTTTATTTTGTTGTTTTTTTGCCAATGTGCATTCTTGTGTCCACCATACTTTATGTTTTTTGTGTACGAGTCCTGTTGTTTGTGGTATGGCTAGTGTAGCGGCCGATATTATGCATGTAGTAAATTTTCCATTAATTTCGTCTATGCTGAGATCTTCACAAAATTCTTTTTCTAGTGTGGCACTTGCTGTAAAAAGTGACCAGTCGGCGAGGTGAAGTTTCCAGCGCCGTGGTCTTGTGGGGATGACTGCAGTAGACGATGAGAGGCTGATGATAATAGGTAGGTGATCACTTCCCAGAGGGTCATTTAAAACATCCCATTTAAAATCTGTAAAAAGCGATGGTGATGCGAAAGCTAAATCGAGAAAGCTCATTTTTGCCGAGCTTGGGCAACAATAAGTTGCTTTTCCTGTATTTAAAAGACAGATGTTATTTGAGAGGATAAAATCTTCGATTGTTTGCCCCCTAGAGTCGCAGCGCTCGCTTCCCCAAAAAGGGGAGTGAGCGTTAAAATCCCCAACTACCAGATATGGCGCTGGAAGTTCATCTATCAATTCTTCTAGATCATGGACAGTTAATGTAAAATGTGGAGGAATGTATACGGAACAGATTGTTAGTGTTTTATAGCTGACGATGCTGACTGCAACCGCCTCTAGTTTTGTATTGAGCTTTATTTCTCGAGCAGGGACGCCGCTTTGGACGACAATTGCGACGCCTCCTGAGAGTCGATTTGCCTGCTCGCGATCGCGTCTAAAAGTTTGATAATGTTTCAGGATATGCACATGTTGTGGACCAAGATTGGTCTCCTGAAGACATAAAACTATGGGTAACATTGACCCTAAAATATGTGTTATGTCACTATAATTCCGCATAAGTCCTCTACAATTCCATTGAATTAAAAAAGCCATGCTTGTGTTTTTAAAAGAAAATGAAAGGAGATTTACTTATGAGGTGGGCCCGTTATGAGGGGCCTGTCTTTTTTTCGCTCAAGAGAGCTGTTCCGCCGCTGTAATGGAGGCGGAGTGTGTGTTGTATCCATCACCTCAACAGAAGTGCTGGAGGACCGCGCAGCCGCGGTTGTGTTAGTTTCAGGCCTCTCCCGACGGGGGGAGGTCCTGCGGGATGCCGAGCCATGGACCGGCGGTCCCTGCTTTGGCAGTGACAGGGCAGCTTTCGCTGACCCTGCCTGGGGCGTGGATGGCCCTGCCATAGGCTCGGTGGGAGCGGCCTTGGCAGGTGCCGGAGTGCTGTGCGGTGCTACGCCCCTGCGCACCACATCAGCGAAGTTTTGTTTTGCTGTGAAGGAGAATGTGTTTGTAAGCGCAAAACGCCTTCTCGCTTCTTTAAAAGAAATGTTTTCTTTGGTCTTTATGGTGATAATTTCTTTTTCTTTCTTCCAGGACGGACACGCCCTGGAGTATGCAGCATGTTCTCCTTCACAGTTTGGACAGCACAGGGCTGCGTCACGTACATCAGACTGGTGATCGTTAGAGGCACATTTTGCGCAAGTTTTACGACCGCGGCAGCTCTGTGAGCCGTGGCCGAACCTTTGGCAGTTGAAACACCTGCGAGGGTTTGGTATGTATGGTCGTACATTGATTTTCAAATATCCCACGTCGATTGTGTCGGGCAGGGTTCTGGTGTTGAACGTCAGGATCATGTGTTTTGTGTCTATTTCCTTGTTGTCCTTCCGGATTTTGATTCAGTGGACATCTATAACGTCTTGGTCGATGAGCCCTTCGAGCATTTCTTTTTCAGTTATGTGAAGAAAATCATTTTCCGATATTACGTCTCGGACAGTGTTTAGTGAGCGATGAGGAGTCACGGAGACCGGGATTTCCCCTATGGACGTTAGGTTGGAGAGCTTAGAATGTTGGACATTGTCACACAGTTCGAGCAATAAGTCGCCGCTGGCCATTTTTGACAGCTTATAGCCAATGCCTAGGGTTTCAGTCAAGCACTTTGACACAAGGAAGGGGGATATTATTCTTGCCTGTTTATCTTGTTGTTCACTGTGGATCACATGATATTTGGGGAAAGTTACTTTTCTTTTTTGAAAGAAGTTGTCTGCCTCGTTCCGCCCTCTTTTGAGAGAGCGATCGGGTTTTGAAAGTTGGGGAGCCATAAAAAAACTTTGTTTTTCGGTCATGGTGCCAGCCACCCACCACGGAGTCCAACAAGGGGACGGGACAGGAACTTGATAGCAAGTCCTGCCCACGCCAGCTGTACACCTCAACTATAACCAAATATGACGCAACTCAGGGTAGTTGGTCACACAAGGTTAACCCTCGCCGCCAGGAAAAAAGGAAAAACCAAGAAGTGAGTAGGATATAGGAGAGTTGTGAGACAGAGATAGGAAAGTTAAAGATGAAGAGGAGGATAGGAAAAGGCGACTGCCGATTCCCCCCGGTCGGGTCAGGCCGGAGGTGCCGTCTGCAGGAAGCTGGGGCCAAAGTGGTGTGTTGCTTCCGCCAAGGGGCCTTAAGGGTCCAAACGCTCGGCATCGGCTCAACCACCAGGATCCCCTTTTCCCCGGACACGGCGATGCCACGCACGGCGAGGCGCGGGTGCTCGGGTCCGTGGTGATGCACAGTTCACCATCATCCCCTTGCGGAGATGTCCCTGCGGATGCTCGGGAACCCGCGGTGTCGCCACTCACCGTCGCGACGCCTGCAAACTGCAGGCGCCCCCCTGCGGGGAATTTCGCAATATAATGTTGCCTCCCGGAATCAATAATAAATAAACCTGATCAGCTAATTGCACTGCGGTCTGTAACTATTAAGCATTACTAATCATACTGTAAAATGTAAGCTATGGTGTACAGTCGACGTGCAAAGACCGCGCATAGAGAGAGACAGTTGCACGCGCTGCACAGAACTATTTCCAACCAGCATAGAATAGAATCACAGAAGAAGAAGAAGAAGACCGCGCCGACGTATTTTCGCAGATCATGAAAAAATAAACTGTAAACTTTAAAAAAAAAAGAAATCACGTAATGTATAGAAGCCGGCGCACAGGCAGTGGAAGATTTTTCTGGCAACAAGGCAAGACTTAGCAACGGCATCTACGGTTACATAAGCTTGAGAAATGTTTCGCCTTCTGCCGTCCTGCCAACTTCCTATGTAAGCCACTTTCGTGAAGTGTCTTGTTTACCGTTATCATCAACAAAGCATATTATGAAGTACTGACTTTCACTGCAGCCACAAAAAAAAAATAAAAGGTATCGTCTAGTTTCCGTAAACTTTGGCATTGGGGAGTTAGCCGTGGTGTTTACGGTGCGCTGAACGGTGGTCCTGACCCAGGCAGCATTAGCTCCTTGCGGGGCGTACGTTAAAAGAATGACCCGGTGGAAAGACATCCTGCGTCGGTGAAAGAAAAGGGTTGCACTGCGACACTGTCCTTCTGTGCACGTACACGTTACAGCGAGGTTGATGTTCTCACTGCCTCATGAAATCACTCCCTCGTCTCCTTGTCTCCGTCAGCTTCGTGCGACCTCACGGCGTCCTCGGCGCAGGAAGAACCCTTCTTAACGGTCCTGCTGGTACGAGCGTCATCAAGCCTCTATTAATAACGACCACTCATCGCGCCTTCCACTCTCGGCTCGCAGTTTGACCACAAAAAAAAAAAAAGAAGAGAAAAACCGGAAGCGAGTGGGAGCATCGCACGTAGCGACGCGCTACGTGCCTCCCGCCTCCCAGCGCAACCCCGCCCACGGAAGCGGCCGGCTCCGGTCGAAGCTTTTCAGCGCACGACACGGGCCACACGCCAAGGACGTGTCGCAGAGGCGACTACGTCAAAGTTCGCTCGTCGGCTGCGGGTGGCGAGGCTGTGCCGATCGTTGTCGCCGTCAGGCGGGTGATTAAGCTTGTCCCACCTCCTTTCGCTTAACTGCAGGAGAGAGCGTGCCCTTTAACGAATGGCGCCGCGGCGAGCATCCCCTGACCTCGCAAGGAAGATATATTTAGAGCATGGTGTGGTTCCCTTTATATGGTCAAAAGCGCATGGCACGCAACTTTATCGACGCCTGTTCCATTAATGACCGCAATTTCCGAACCAGCTCTTCTGGCTTAAGCGAGAAATTGGGTTAGGCATTACTTGAAAACAGGCGCAAATATATGAGGCTCGCCTTATTGGTCAATGGTTCAATTAGTATTGAGTAAAACAGTAGGCCCACATAAACTAAGCCAGCTATATTTCTCTTCGCATTGTCCGCCCTTCAGAAGTACGCGGCCACAACTGCTGAGTAAACGTATTCATGTTCAACTTCCTGATAGAAGGTTTGCTGTATTTACTATGCTCTGTTACAGATTCTGTTTTCATCTACTTTTGCTCATTTTAAAGTTGCTGTATTTTTAATCAGCGCTATATATCGAGATCTACTTTTTTTTCAGCGTATGCTTGCTTCCTTTTTCCACTCTCTTTCCATTTTCTTGCCATAATGATTTTGCTCGCGGAATACATTGGTTTCGTTAGAGCATTGTACACTATTTGAGCTGCGTGATGCACTGCATTCAAATTTTTTGCTTGTTTTCGTGCGATATTTCCTTCTGAAATGATGTCCCAGCAGGTGCAGTATCAATATATAAGTACAAATAAGAGTGACCCCAAAGGGGACAATGATCGCTAAGTTCCAATCTCCCCTGGTCTGGTTGCAACCCTCGGCATGCTCCAATGCCACAGTCTGCCATTCGTGGCGTAACTGCCACCGAATAGCTGCCTTCCCCACGGGAGATGGAAAGAACACTGCGATCACTAGCAGGCCGCAGATAAAGCAGGTGCAAAACGCAGGGCATGTGTGCTGAGCGTCGGCCGGAACTGTGAAGTTTGCAAAGTGCGCGACCATTTCAGAATGCTGACCGAGACAAAGGAAACTTCGGCGTATTGAAACCATGGGAGAGGTCACGAAAGGCCACTCAGCATTGTTTCCTTGGTCCCCGCAGACGCAGAGCAACATGCCCTAACCGACTATAAGAGCTGCAGTCAGCCCAAACGTCCTATCAGCCTGCGCGTTTTGCTGGCCGAGTAAGGTCTGAATATTTCAGCCGTACGCAGAGGAGAGGTTGACTGCACAATAACAATGTTCACCCTACTGTACCACAATATGCGGCGCGTAGCTGAAGAATGCATTGCTTTGTGCACGAAATCTCGCTGCAACATATTGCCGCGAATATTTGTGCTGTTTGTTCATTCTTCAAACCTGCAGCACGGGGCTTTATCATTTTGTTTGTGACGGAAGACGTGACCAGATTTATCTCGTTTGATCACATCCAGAAGGAGCCGATTCTTGGTTGTTCCAGAATGTTGTGATAACTTAGTACGCCGTTATTCAAAAGTTCTTATCAGCTTTAAATTGAACTCGGTCGAAAGCCGCGGCCATTCTTTTCGACGACCGCCAAGCATGCTTGTTGCTCTCCCCGCCACCGAGTCAATCATTTCATTGTGGGCGTAGGTCAGCCAAATAAAGTTTTCTTTTAAGTGAAATTTTCGCTGTCTTCCTGGGTGCCTGGACTGTCGTCACCACTCTGTGACATCTGGTGGAGGCGCAAACGGATGTCTATGTCGCGCTCACCCCTGGGAGCCCCTAAAGCAGCCCGAGCCGTCCCGAAGATCACGAGAAGGCCACAGAAGCCGTCCTAACCAAAAATGAAGTGCGAAGCAGCCGTCGCCCCCAGAGGCGTCTACCTCAATAGGCACTACTATCGGACCGCATGCGAGCAAAGAAGGACTCCTCAGCGCCATCGTCAACCACGGCTACGACACCAGCCCCCCTTATTTTGCCCCAGCCCCGACTGCCGCCTACGTTGAACGGTTCACCGGGCGAGGATCCTGAAGAATGGCTACGTAATCAGTTTGAGCGTGCCGCGTATTCAACAGTTCGGAAGACAAGACTAAAGTGAGCCACGTTTTCGTCGCCCTGGGTAGAGTAGCAAGGATTTGGTTCGAAAACCAGGAAGCTTCTCTGGCGACGTGAAAACTTCCAAGTGAGGGGTCCTCAAAGCATTCACAAGGATCGTCAGGAAAGAAAGAAACGAATAAGGAAAGAAACAAAGAAAGAAAGAAAGAAAGAAGGAAAGAAAGGAAGAAATAAAGAAAGAAATAAAGAAAGAAAGAAAGAAAGAAAGAAAGAAAGAAAGAAAGAAAGAAAGAAAGAAAGAAAGAAAGAAAGAAAGAAAGAAAGAAAGAAAGAAAGAAAGAAAGAAAGAAAGAAAGAAAGCGCAGCTGCTTCTACAGTTACGCATCCAGCACCCGAATGAGACAATGACCACATAAGCTTCTTTTTCGACGTCCCGATCCTGACATCACAGTAGAGAAGGTGGTGCTTTTGATGTGTGGCGCTAAATCACACTTTTCGGTGGTATGAACCGCAATGCACCGAAGACTGACGCTGAATTCACCCCTGAAGCGGCCACCACCGGGAAAACCTCGGAAACACGAGGCCGCTGTTTCCCTCGACAGCTCCAGGTGACCAGCACAACCCTCTCGGATGGTACAGCTTTCGGAGGCAACCTGCGGGATGACATCCGCGAAATTATACGGGAATGATGTTACCATCCTTCAAACAGCCGCAAGTAGCGACCCTTGGGGAAATCGTGCGCGAAGAAGTGTAGCATGCGCTTCGCTCCCTGTCCTCGCCGCCTCCAGCTGAAGCTACAGCCATCACCTAGCCACTGCAGCGCGCAGTCCTCAGCCCCAACGACACACCATAAGTGGACCTTTTCGACATGAACCCGCTGTTCCCGAACGCCGCCCCCCCCCCCCCCCCCTGTTTCCGCCCGCCCAGCCTACAAACGATGCTCAAAGCCCAGGACATGAGACGCCTGGAGGACTTCCAAAAATCGCCCGCTCTGCTTCTATTGCGGTGAAGCCGGCCATATTCTTCGTCACTGGCCGTACCGACGTATCTGTCTTCGTGGTTTCGCCATTGACACACCGCGACCGCGCTTCGGCCAACGCTCGCAAGAAATCGTCGACTACCTGCACCGAGAGGAGCATGCGACTAACCATCATTCCCGCTCACCATCGCCGTCACCCTCGCGCTTCGCGTCGCCACGTCGCAGTTACGCAGCGGCTCTTCGCGGAAGGTCCCCCAGCCCACGCAGGAGAAACTAAACAAAGCAACCTTTGGAGGTGACGTTGCTCACCAGCGACACGACGAAGATCCTCCAACGACCATGCCGTATTATGCCGCCGCCCCGACGACCACCGTGCACGCTTGTTGCTTTCACCGCCGCCAAGTGATTCAGTCCATTGTGGGCGCAGGTCAGCCAATAAACATTTTTCATTTAAGAGAACTTTTCGCTGCCTCCTTCACTGTCCAGACTGCCTTCACCACTATGTGACAATATAACTAGCAAGCGTCCCGAAACGATTATGGAGTTCACGCAAAGATGGAAGAAACACAATTTAACGGGGTGGGGGGGGGGGGGGGGAACTTTGCTGACCTAAAGTGTGGTGAGGCGAAAGCTTTTAGCGCGGTGTTGCTGCTTGTGTCACTTATGTGTGGTTAAGGTGTTAAGTACACAGTCTTTTGTGAATCTTAAATGCTGGAGACACTGCAGGACATTTGGGAGGCATCCGTCTGATTCGACGCCTTCCCGCACTCTCTAGCGTCCTAGATAAGGAGAACAACATATGCGTTGGCAGGAAGTAGCCTAGTCGTTAGCACGCTCGGCTGCGGAATGGAAGAATGGTGGTTCGATTCCAATCATGCACAAAGATTTTTTTCCTTATCGAGTTGAAGAGGGTAACGAACGTCAGTTCCGTTCTAGTGACTTCCGGTTGCCAATATAACGGACAGGATCTCGACCAGAAGTATGAGCCATTAAAGGCTTCCGCCTTAATAAAAAATCCAATCTATTCGACGTTAAGAATTGGACAGTTGTCTCAGGGGTGACCCGATATAGAACAAATTGTTTGTTTTTGTGCTTTTGTGAAACGCGATTCCATTCAGCTGCGACCGCAGTGGCCAGTTCTGAGCGTACTGTATCGTGCGAAACGGGGGCGTACGCAACTTTTAAAAGCGGAACTTCTACTCAATTGCACTTCTACTTCTGATGACCTTTTTTTTCTACTACTGCGAAAGCGAAGTTCTTGAGCATCGTATTCACAGTCCGCGCAGGACTGCATGTGTTTCTGTTAAGGTATAACAGAAATCTTTGCTGAAAAAAAAACGTTTATATCCCAAGGTGGATGCAGGGCCCAATGGCTTGAATCTTCCTTTCCTTCCGACTAAACAAGCCATTTCCGTGTGGTCGCACCGCGGATTGTCACCCGCACTTTGCAGCAGGCGTAGAGTAACTAGAATGGCCTGGTATTGCCACACCGCCCTATATATAGAGGCGGGAAGGGCAGGTACAAGAAACAGGCGGATGCTGGCCTAAATGATGTCACCGGTACGGAAGAATGCAAATAAGGTGAAAAAACACTACAACAAGACGTCAACAAGATCGTGGTGCTACGCTTGCTGACGTCTTGGATATAGGCCAGACAAGGTAAACAGCAGAGAGCCATCAGAGTAGCGGTGACAGGAAGGGAAGCAGTGATAGCTAAGAGATGAATGAAGACGAACGAGTAAATGGAATGAACCAAAGCAAGGACAGTTGTGCCTGGCATGCCTTGTACACCAAAGTCGCCTTTACCGGAATGACCTATTGATGGTATTATTTCCCATCATCTTCGCAAGTAAGAACCAAGCGTAGGCCGAGAAAATCGATCTTCCATGCCTCATTCCGTAATAACAGGAAGGGGCGGGGCGAAGCGGCGATCGGCAAAAGCAAGAAGCCCTCGCCGTCCGGAATCCACCCAGGCTCACCAAGAGTAGGAGGCGACTTGGGCCCGGCACTTCATCTTTCCGGCCGACACCGTCCTCTAGCTTTCATCTCGGCACGTTTTTGCTCTCCTTGCGCCGTTCCTATTTGATCTGGCTGCGGGTTTCGACTGCGGGGAAAGAGCAATCAACAGATCGATGGCCGGGCTCCTCGTTCCAGCCGCGTCGCGCCCAATTAGGCTTTTACTCTTTTGTTTCTTTTCCTCCTCTTCCACGTCCCCGCCCTCTTCGGTGTGCTAGATTGCCGTATCATCGGCGGCGAAATGGCGGACCAGAAAACGATCGCGGATCGCTGGGCCGCGACGGATTCGCCGCGATCTGGCGAAGGAGCGAAGGACGGGAAGACGAGGGCCGCTCATTACGGAAACGCGGGTAACAGAACGAAAAACGATTGGAGGCTCGCCGTAGTGGATACCCTGTCGGCCGCAGCCCCTGGCAAAGAGAACATTAAACGAACGCTGGTAAAGCTATGTTCGGCGCTTTTGTCGATCAACTCTTTACAAATCCCCACCGCACACAAGGAGTGACCTGCTTCCCCGGGCGGTTTCTCTTTCCCGATATTACTCTCGAGCAAACGACGGTGAACTTCGTGAATTTGGTGGATGATTGCGAAGGTGAAGCAGACTCGAAAATGTGGGCCAGAACGAAGAGACTAAAGAGCGCCTTTTTAATAAAAGACATATATTTTCTTTCCCGATGCTCAGGCGTTTGTGCACTGCTACAAACATGACCTTTAATGTGACCGTTCTTATCCCAAATTTTCAAGTTGGTTTTGATTTATAGTTTTCTTTTTTCCTTTGTAAAACAATGAAGAGAGCACTGCGTCGATCGTTCGAACGATAAGAGTGCCAAACAATATAGAACCCGCTACTCTGGTTATCTCGCTGTATCTAACGGCTGCTCACCTACGGGGAAGAAACGTGGAGGCTAACGAAAAGGGTCCAACTTAAATTGAGGACAACACAGCGAACTATAGAAAGAAAAATGTTAGGTGTAACGTTAAGAGACAGGAAGAGGGAACAAACGCGTGTTAATGACATTCTTGTCGAAATCAAAAGGAAGAAACCGGCTACGCCAGGGCGTGTACTGTGAAGGCAAGATAACCGCTGGTATTTCATGGTAACGGACTGGAGTGCAGTAGAAGGCAAGAGTCGCCGGGGCCGCAGAAATTTAGGGTGCGGATGAGATTAAGAAGTTTGCGGGGATAGGGTGACCGCAGCTGCCACAAGACATGATTAACTGATGATGATGAATTTTTATGGCGCAAGGGCACCTGGGGCCAAAGAGCGCCATGGTTTTTTCTGCTACTCAAGGTGGGGTCAAAGACGCATTTCCCAAGCATTCACCGTAAAGAAACCGAGCACCAAGCTGGGGAAAGCTTGTACCCATTGTATCACCGGTGGGTGCCCGTGGTACTGGGGATGGAGCCCCGCACCTCCCGCATGCGAGTCGGATGCTCAAACGAGTAGGCCACCACTGCGGTCTACCAAATTAATTGAAGACGTGGACATAGTGAATGTTTTAAGGATGATGACTCTCGTCATGCAACTCACAAGTGCATTCAGTCAATTTCAGAAATCTTGGACATCAATCTTAATTGCGAGGCAACTGTGCGCTATTGCAAGGTACTGTTAAAGAAATATTGAAGGTAATGGTGCATTCTCCCGAAGCGTAGCAAAACCACTCTTTTAAAGTTTGTGCATCGGTCGCATCGATTAGTTAAGACTGTCACAGGAAATCAAAGGGGTTCGTTTTTGACTAAAGCAAGAATGTTAATAGCACAAAAGTGCAAGCCTGCTGAGAGGATATCTGAGGATGTATTGATTTTTATAGTGGAATCTTATAATATATGAGAAAATTGCGTTCATGAAAACTTCCCACTCTCCGGGTATATTACGCCAAACGCAAGGCTGTTCAATCGTAATATATCCCTAGCGTGATTCGAAATGCTTTCTTAGGGAGTTTTCTGCATTGACAAACACTTCATTTGAGGAATACATACACATATAGGAACATTTTTACCCTTGCGCCTCGTAAAGGAGCGCAGCAGTAAGTAAATTGTCTCGCATTATGTCCACGATTTTTCTAGCACGAATTGGAAGTGATTGCTGACACGCACAGCCTTAGCGGCTGCCTGTACGGCTTATTTTTCTCCCCAGGAGCACTTTTCCGTCCCAGTGGTCCGGTTAAGTTGGAAGGGAGGACATATCGCTCGCTCTAAGAGCTGCTATTCTACAGAGATTATGTTTATGTTATTATCGAAGAGCCACTCACTCCAACAGAACAGAATCCCGAATACCGCGAACTCCTAACAATTAAAAGCCTGAAGAGACAAGGACCTCTTTGCATTTGTACATTCGCGTCACAAGAATGCGGAGCATGTTTGAAATTTAGAACTGTTGCTTTAAAGTGCATAGGCCAATTGAATCTATGCACATGCGCACAAGTGTCACCTTTTAGCATAAGCACCAAAGAAAACTCAGATCTTTTCTTAGCTAACGCGCAAGAGGCCTTTGGTCGCCGAGGCGCGCTCCGTTTATTCAGGCCACGAGTGTATAGCTGTCGAGGAGCAGATTGTATGGTTTAGAAAGATGTGCGTTGGCATACTTCAAAATAACAATAGTATAATGCATAGTAATGCACAGCTATTCCGTATACTGTCTATGCAAAAGAAAATCGGAGAAGCAATTCAAAGCGTGATTTCTCGTCACTTTCAGGTGTCACGTGGTGCTCACTAATTGATAACCAGATACGGCTGAAGGAAAATGGTTCACCCATATCTTCTCACGATAAATTTGCGTGCGCTTTTTCTCAGGTACTTTGAATACCATAACTCGCCCTACCACAAAGCAAAGAAGTGATATCATGGCTGACGACCCGAGAGACGCGGATTCTATCCCGGCCGCGGCGGCCGAATTTCGAACGAGGCGCAGAGGCCCGTGTACTGTGCGATGTCAGTGCACGTTAAAGAACCCCAGGCGGTCTAAATTTCCGGAGACCTTCACTACGGCGTCCCTCATAGCCTGAGCCGCTTTGGGACGTTAAACACCCATAAACTAAACTAAACTAAACTAAACATACGAGTACAAGTGGCGCGCACTGCAGGGCCCGCATCTCCCTTATGGATTCAGCCTAACTCGGGAGTGAAGTCCCCGTCACCCTTGTGTAGAGCACTCGAGCAGTGGGTACCTGGTAACAAGAACTGAAATTACAGGGCATCCCCTGATTTCTAAGAAAAGTGCTCGTGTCTGCTTTGTTTTCGGGGCTATCTGGCGCTTTTTCCGCGAAAATGTTGCCTCTAGCACCAAGCAGCTGCGACGAGATCCGCATTTGTTTGCAGGGAAGTGCACCGCCCGTGCGCTCTACACAAGGGTGACGCAGACTGTACAGGTGTCCACAAAAGTTTTCGGAACGTCGGAATGACGAAAAAAAGTCAAATTTCCTCCATGGCTAGAAGTGCATGCAGCCAGACACTGAGGGGTTCATTGAGCAGGTCGCGCCATGAACTACACAGCACACCCTTTATTTCTAGGGTACGCTCTTACGCGGCTCATTACTTCCGCTTTGTGGCAATTTTCGTGCTCCGAAAACTTTTGTGGGCACCTGAACGTCCCTTGGCCAGCACATAAATGTGGATGTCTTCGGCTACAATTCTTTAAAAACATCGACTATCTCATTGTTTACCTGGGACAACATCCCCGTCAAGGTCATTGTTGCAAACTTACAAGTATTCGCCTTCCTCACGTGTCACGAATGACTGTAGCGTTTTTTTTAGTCGGAAAAATTCTGATCTTCAGGAAAGCGCCCAAACGGCTTCAAAATTCAGCAGAATGGCTATCAGCCCATTTACTGCACGCAGCGACAGAGGGGCACGCCACACTTGATTCCGCCTATCAGGGGATATATTCAACATACCTAATTGAGCACTAAATGTTCATTACAACCTAACACTTTGCCGCCATGTCTACACTGCCGAATTGAAGGAGTCTGGTTTCTGTAGTGCTGCGCATGCAAACTGGCTATAATTTAGAAGGACTTGGTTGTGGGCCAGTTGGAAGGACATCGTGAGGAGCTAAAGCGCCAAATTGGACAGGACTGAGGCAGGCGGCAACACAGGGCGGTACTGACAACTGAACATGAAACAGCAGAGCTTGTATGGATCAGTCGCGCAAGTAATCTGGCAAGCAAACGTAAAATGAAGATAAAGCATGAGAAAACAGTTCAATGGCAACCATGACGAAAACAATCGGTATGGTGAAGGGAAATAAACCGAGCAAGGATGACACAACTAACCTGCGCAAATCCAAACACAAACAACCTGTGAAACGCTGACAGAAACGCTAATACTTTCTGAAAAATAGACAAAGAAGACGTGCTGATACAATAATCTGACTCGGATCGCAGGATGGCAACAGCCCCTACAATTTCCTTTCCCAACTGCCCCTTTCTTCTTCCTATGTTATCGCCTGCCTGAGTCCCGTCTTGTTTTGCAGTTCTGCTACTCATGATTTTAATTCTTTTTTTTTTCTGTGAAGCAGAAGGGGAAGAAGTCGCGGAAAGCCTAAACCGTATGGTGGACTCCTACGCCTCAGCGAGCGTTTTCCGGACCTTTATACGGGGGAAAAATAAGAAAAACTTTTGGTGTGTATTTCTTGTGTTTCAATGGCTGCATTTCGGCTAGGGTTTCGTTAAGAAATAAAATAAACTCGGAGTCACCGAAACCCGGATGACTGATGATGCTGCGCGCAGTTCCGGTTCCGGTTGCTGATCGAATTCGTAGGCCGAAAAAAGGGGAATTCCTTGAAGGGGCAACGGCCAATGTAAGGAGGGACGAAAGTTTTGATTTTGATGATAAATACTTGCACATTTGGCGAATAACCCATGACCGTCAGTTGAGCTCTGCATCCACGAAAATTTATTGCTATTGAGAACTAGAACGAAATGCATCCATCAGACAAGCAAATTTATTTTCTCACATTTCACGTTACCTACTGCGTCGGAGCATGTGCACCATAGGTGTTTAGCACAGCGATGCCGTATAACAGGTAATGTTACCGTTTACCACGCAAACTACAGCGAATGCGCCGCCACGCACAATACAATTAAAACGGGGCATTGGCAGAGTTGGTTTTCGCATGCTCTGTAACTATTAACGTACAGTTAGGTAGTAGCAGTAGCCTTTATTTCGGACATAGTGCAATATTTGCCATGTTTGAAACGCAGTATCTCGCTTGATAAGGTCATCCTATCCTTGGCAACAGTGGCGATTGCACTAGTAACAACCATATCTTCAAGCTTCATGATGAAAAATCGATCAGAAATCCACGGCGTAATGATACAACAAAAATGCAAATTCCAATACAAAACAGTAAGCATAGAATAAAAATACAGTTACTATGAAGTAGAATGTACACTAAACGATTGTTGCAGGAATACCCAATGCTTGCTTACGCACACGGTAGAAAAAAAGCGGACCCATAAGATAAAAAAACAATAAGAAATACCAAGAAAATGCATTATGACACATTTTTAAACAGTGTGTTATTTGTTCTTGTACAAAAGGAAATTAACTCGATATAAAACCGATATATGAACTGCGTTAACAAATTACAACACACGTAAGCAAGCCTTGATGGTTCAAGGTGTAAGCGATAACGGAAAACGCCCAAATAGCGGAAAATATAACTACAGCCACGCAACAAAAATTTTACTCTGTGTGAAGACGCAAAAGATTTTTTGGAAAACTTTCTGCGCCTAAAAATGTCGCCCCTAGCATCGCAACAATCGACTTCCTAAGACACAGGAAGCCAAAGACGGTGTCGACGTCAATGCCGCTCGGACAGAGTTTAGGGGCTGTACCGACGGCCACAGTTCGCGATAAATCGGGCTATGGCTACAAGACGCACATGATGGCTGGTTATTTCGCCCAATAAGGAATAAAAAAATAAAAAAATTAGTAGGGGTTTAACGTAGTTAAATCGAATAGACGCCCGAAAGCAGGTGTTAATTCTTCAATAGAAGGGAGCACTTAAGCTCCGCCTTAGGGGTATGATGCGTTTTCTTCAGTGGGTTATGTCCATATGTTGAGAGTTGGCCATCCTCTACTTAACAGTCATAGAAGGCTGCAACTCCTCTAACCAGTGTCAGCGTAGTGGCGCAGTGGTTAAGCTAATGCGCCACTGCACTGGCAGGTGGCTGTTTCTAGCAATCTTGATTGAAAGTCCAGGTTAGTCTGTCTGGCCAGTTGTTGTCACGTGACCAGTCACGTGGTTGATCTCGTGGTGCGGTGCGACCACGGTGGGAATGCGAGCACGGCTAAACTGCGAGTTCGCGGCCAATAGTGCTTTCGCACTGAAAGGCTCGCTTAAAATGAACAAAAAATAAATAAGCCGCCATCGACGTTGAACCCGGGTGTCCTGCGTGAGAGCTTCTTCTACCTGTGGTCGAAAACGGTATATTTTTGAAAGGCCCAATTTTTTTTTTTGTGTAGCACTTAGAGTGTGTAGTTTGATATAATTAATTTTAGTTTCATTTAAGCCCTTGGAAATGTCTTTTGCAGCAAGTTCTAGTTGCGCGCCGCACCAAGTTTGCTTCCAATGACGTTCCATTGGGAGAATGTTTCCTTTTTCGGAGAATTTTGGGTCTGAAAGTAGGCCCAAAAGAAAATCTGCGCTAGTTTTAAAGGGATGCGAAGAATAGACATGGCAGTCAGGGGAATGGTCGCTACAATAGATAAGTTTGGCTACGCATAAAAATCACAAGCCCTGGTGAGCTGCAACCCAGGCTGCAAACGCAGAAAAAGGAGAGAACGACGCAATCAACGCTAGAGCGGAAAGCCTTCCCTTAGCGCCACCTTCGAACTTTCTCATCGCCAGCAGTGCACGGCAACTGCACAGAGGTTCCCTACTGCCCCTGTTTTTAATTGAGCGGGAAAAAGTGATTCTGAGACAATGCAGGATAATCTGGATTTGATCTAATTGGTTCATATTGCGCATAATATAGCGAAAGTGCGATCGAGTACGCAAGATTCGACAGGAACGCTTAGGGGGGGCACCTGTTCAACCACTGCAAGCATTGCGAGTCCCCAGGATGTGTCCCGCTGCTACGCGAGTCCACCTTCTTGGCAAAAAAGGGCAGGCAGTTGGCGCGTGAACTACGGGAACCCGTGGCGATCAACGGCAATAAGGAACCCTCCATCAGTGCCGCTTCCGTAGCCCTAACTGAAAACTAAAAAAGATACCTTGGGCAGTTTTATAAGTTTTCACGCGCCACCTTATGAGAAAGAATGGTTCTTGTCGCCCTGCCTTTTTAACCTTTTATTTTGTTCTTAATTATTTGCCGGTTTTTAGTAACCTGTCTTCTTAATTTGGATTTATTCTTTAGTATCACTTCTACCATTTGATCCTGGTTGGCGCTTTGAACCTCCCTGTGTTTTCTTATTTTTCCCTTGCTACTTCGCATATTCGTTTCGCCTGTTTATTTAGTCGCGTGTTTTCACAGATTGGTTTGTTACCATCACCTTGAGAATTTCAGCTTGGTTGGCGCCTTACAATTCCCGTTCATTACACGTGCTTTTTTCCTAGTTGCTTCGTTTTTATCCGGTGACGTTGACCACTTCTGTTTCATCGTGTTCTTATTTTCCTGTTTCCCAACTCTTCCTCCCACCTCTTTCAGCCTATATATTCTTCCATGCGTCAGTTATTAGTAAGCCTCACGCCATGTCTCCTTGCTGTGTGGTGTCCCTCTTTGGCTGCTGTTTTATGTTCATTCTGAGACAAGGCGAAACGGCACTCAGCTTCACCGCCAGCTTCTTGACGGCGCTTTTGCCTTATCGTTGTTCTATGCATTACTGTTGTCAATGAGGGACGCCGCAGACTGCCCGGGGGTTTAGGTTGTCAGGAAAACAATCATAAAACAAAAGAAGGCGGTTAACCTTGTGTAGTACCTCACGCTCCCAATTACGAAAAATCAAATCAAAAACACTTTATTTTCAGGCCATGCCCTGCAGAGACCGAGACTAAAGTCAAATACAGCCTGACGAGGACTCTGCCCCCGTTTTGTTCGTACAGCGTAGCAAATAAAAGGTGCACATGACATGGAAATCTCGATTCTCCATTCGACATAAAAAAAAACTTACAATTTAGCAGGAAAACAATACAAGCAATACTACACATATACACAGTTGACAAAAAATCATATGCCCTCACAAACTTCGTAAGAACTTTAACGCGTTACAAGCATTCAGTGAGCACTGGTGCAGCAGTCAACCTGGCCATAAAAACGGAATAAACAGTAAATGAGAAAAAAAAACGCTCAAATTATAATGAAAACGTTCTACATAACGTATGCGGCTGCCGCAGGAATTAATACAACCACAATATGACCAATATATGCTATTTCTTAAAACACATTGCACCAACACCGCTTCCAGTTCGAGCTGTTGATCGATCCGTTCGGCCTCGCCCCGCTGTCTGCTTTCGGGTCCGCTTAGCTTGCTTAAATATAGCCTGGGACAGATAATGATTCGTGGTTGCATCCCAGGACCAGGGTGAGAACTTCTTGAAATGCTCAGCTGGTGTGACCACTGCATGAATTTCCTAAGCAGCCTCGCAGTTAGACTTCTGTGGATGACAATGAGGAATTACTCCCTTATTTACCTCCCATATATTGCGACCTTGCTCCAGAGTTAGCGCTGCGCGCAAATTTGTTATCTTTTTTTTTTCATTTGCGAAGGCATCTTTCAGTACCACAAGCCCTGCTGTCCAACCGTGCATGGGTGTTCCGACTCACGGAGTGCACATTTACTAGCGGTTCCGAAAATGGCTACACATGGCCAAAATTTAAAAGCAGACGATAATGAGCAGACGAAATATTCAAGTCATTCGTCATTCGGGCCCGGGGAGATGAGAGTGTTTGTGAAAGACGAAATTCTTGGTGCACTTCGCTTGAAAAGCCACAGCGCTATATGCAGGGCATGGGCGTCTTATTAAACGACATGCGTGTGTGTGACATTCGACAATAATGTTCCAGTTTGTATCACTAGTCTGAGATTTTGCGCGTAATGGGAAGCGAGTAAGTGGACAAGAGTTGAGAATGACTATTTGAATCATAGCATAAGCTGTGGCCAATGCTCTCTGCCGGTCAGAAAACAACCAGCGCTGGCAGCAATCCTATATTCAGCGGCCACTTCTCGCGGGTAGGATGATGTCAAGTGAACGCCGCAGTGCTAATTTTTTCTTCCTTTTCGCGGGGCATGACTTGTTTTGTAAACATTTTTGCCGATACCCGGCAGTTTGCAGGCTCACGCTTGCTCTACTGAGCGGCAATAGGTACCGGTATTTGTCGCGCATGCGTAGCGGTCGCTAGTATGGCCCGGTGAACCGGAACACAGACGGAAGTACGGAAACGATATGAGTCTCGGTACCTAGGTTCTTGTTAACTACGGAATCTTTTCTCAGCTAATGATTCTGATGCATTTCTACAGTCGCTAACAAAAGTTAGTTGTCATAGAGGTGTCCTTGTTTTTTTTAGGCGTTATATAGCAATACACCTGTCGGAAATCTGTGGCCGACAGCCTCCAAAACATGGGTGGTTTCTATAGATTTCGTACTTTGTTAAGTTGGGTGCAACATGTCACTTCGAATCTCGCATCCTTCAAAACGCTCTGTTAACTCTTGGAACATCTAGTCGTACACTTTTGCTTCCGCAACATGTCGCAGGGAGCACTATGTAAATCTATCTACGAGAAGCACTCACTGCGTATTGTTGAACGGAAGCGCACCCTAAGGGAGCGCTGCTAGCCTCGTCCATAGGCACTGTTGGCTGCGCCATCGGAGCCGTGCTGCACGCAACAAATGACGAGCGGTTTTCAGTCCGGATATATGTCCCCGCTGTGTAGGTGAACATTGTCGTCGTCATGTTCAGTTTAACTACGCCCGCGGCAGGATAAATGCCTCTCTCATATCTTTCAAGTTAATCCTGCCCGACGTTCCAACGACTCAGAAAATGTTCGACCTTCATGAATAGCACAGTTTAATAGGAAATCGAAATATGATACATAAGTATTGGCATCTCTGATCGCGTGTTTGAACAGTTCGCATAAGCCAACGTTATATGCATAATCAACCATTCATATCAAACCATCTAAATTACAACGGGACGGCCTTTTCTTTCGCAAACTTTGTAGCACGCAGATGTGCGAGTGGTTCATGTTCAAAAGATGCACGCCCCAAAGTAACATTTCCATCATTTTTTTTTCGCATAAGTTTCTCTCGACAAGCGAAGGTGGCACCAACGCTACCGTGTCTGCGTCTTGCAGCGCGATAATGTGTCAGGCATTTTATATCATCATTGGCGTGCTCGGCGGGTTCAACGCTAGAAGGCAAGCGCAGGCGCTCGGGCCCTTTTCGTCAGCAGATTTACGTTCGCTCCCCGCCCATGGAGGACGCTGGGTCTACGTGACGGAACAGCCACGGCTTGCAAGAGGCGAGGGCGGGAAGAACGTTGGTCATTCATGAATATGTAACGGCCGCTTGGGGTTCCGCCACCGGCGAACACGCTCGAGCCTCGACCGCCAAGGGCTGCCCTGATCCACTGCCACGCACTGTGGCAGCCGGGCCTATATTTATGCAAGCAAACACACACGCGCCGCCCGCTCGGCTACCGCGTTATCACCCATGCAGTCCGCACTGCTACTACAAGCACTGTGAGCACACAGCGGGGCCTTTATTACGGGATTGCTCACGCAGCTCTGCTTGCTTATATATATATATGGTTTGGTTTATAGGGGATTAACGTCCCAAGGTGACTCAGGCTATGAGGAACGCCGTAGTGAAGGGCTCCGGAGATTTCGACCACCTGGAGTTCTTTAACGTGCACTGAAATCGCACGGTACTACAACACGGGCCTCTAGAATTTCGCCTCCACCGAAATTCGACCGCCGCGGCCGGGATCGAGCCCGCGTCTTTCGGGCCAGCAGCCGAGCGCCGTAACCACTCAGCCACCGCAGCGGCATGCTGATATATATCATATAGCATGCTGATATATATCAAATATGATATATATGAAATCATATTTGCTTAATGATTCCTTGAGCAAGGTCCCAAAGAATACATAACGGCTAGCAAACCGTACATTCGTGAGAACGCAAGTGTAAAGAGGTTGTGTCGTTATCAGTTATTCGAAGCGAATATTGTTATTGAAGGTAAGAGGGAAGTGTATTCCGTTGTGTTTCAAAGACAGGCCATAAGAACGTTTTACAATTTATAAGGCGCCGGCCCCACACCATACCCAACCATATGAGCCCTGTATATCTCTTTCTAGACTTCTGTGAATACTGTTCGCAATTTCTTATCCGTCGCCCGGAAAGTCGCCCACTTACTAATATACTTGCTCCTGGTTCTCGGTAATGAAGAAAAAGAAACTCGAGTTGAAATTTGCCTCGGGCTAGTTCGTGCTTCATTCTATATTTTGGGCAAAAAATTAGTGCAACATAGGGAAGTTCACAGGTAAGACTCACAGGACAAGCGCGTTTCCCTGTCTTTCTCACTAGTGAACGTCTTTGTGGTGCACCAATTTCTTTACCCAACAGAAACAATGCATAGTGCTTCCTATCAGAAGTGTCACGCAATGTAGCCCAGCTTCAAATCCGCCGTAACGTTTTGGTGTTCACTTCGACATCCCTTTTGCATTATGAGCTGGCGTTCTTTTAGCAGCACATTTGAGGCTTGGATGCGCGCAAGAACATGCAGAATCATGGCTCTCACATGTTTCACCTACTGAGTGGCACGTGAACATCGTACTGGCCTGCACGGTCACTCTTTTCAGACACTGGTTTGACTAGGATGCGCCACGGCAGGACCACTGCTGCCCCCTCGCCTATAAAAATGGTCTATAGACACTCTATAGACTTCTTATAGACTTTATTACCTTCATATAGATATTTATTTTTGTATATTTATAGTCTAGAGACCGTCTATAGACAAAAGTCTACTAAAAGTGTATGGCCATAAATCGATAGATTGTTTATAGACTGCCTATAGGATATTTATGGGAAACTTGCGCTGAAGTTTGCGGTGCCGACTGCAGCGCTATAACACACTGCCTAGCGAGTAGAGCAAGCAGTTTTGCGTAGTAGTCTTCGCACTTTTCCGCGCCACCTTCAGGCGCTTATTGGCGTGAGCCTCTGCGCTCTGTCGAAGGCGTACGTGTCGTGCGTCAGCTATCTGAGCTACGCCGATAGAAGCTAGGCAATGAATGCTTCTAGCCAAACGCGGGTATCTAATCGCGCAGAATATGTTCTCGCGTTTTCAGCGGCCCAAGCGGCTGACAAAAGCAGTTTTGAGTCATCGAATGGAACAATTGCAGTGCCACCTTGGCAGCGCAGGTTCCCCATTACCTAGACTGTTCACTAGGGTTTGTCTGTAGAGAGTCTATAGACGTTATAGACAGAAGTCTATATACAGTCTATAGACTGTGTAAAGAAATTTTTGTAAGGGATCGGTGCAGAGGCAGGGTTTGTGTTCGTGCTTAACTTTTCCTCTTCGTCCTAGTAGCTGCGATTTCTCTAAGGTGCTAACGATACGCAAGCTACAGGCTTCAGACGCACGCACTCGGAGCTGCTACAGCGTTGCACAGACGCATGCCGTAGTGCCGTAGATTGGATTGGATTAGATTCGATTGTATTAGATTGTATTAGATTGGATTGGATTGTATTGTATTGTATTGGATTGGATTGGATTGGATTGGATTGGATTGGATTGGATTGGATTGGATGGATGGATGGATGGATGGATGGATGGATGGATGGATGGATGGATGGATGGACGGATGGACGGACGGACGGAAGGACGGACGGACGGAAGGACGGACGGACGGACGGACGGACGGATGGTTGGTTTATGGTTTATGGGGGTTTAACGTCCCGAAGCGACTCAGGCTATGAGAGACGCTGTAGTGAAAGGCTCCTGGAATTTCAACCACCTGGGGTTCTTGAACGTGCACTGACAACGCACAGTACACGGGCCTCTAGAATTTCACCTCCATCAAAATTCGACCGCCGCGGCCGGGATCGAACCAGCGTCTTTCGGGCCAGCAGCCGAGCGCCATAACCACTCAGCCACCGCGGTGGCTGGACGGATGGATAGGTAGGTAGGTGGGTGGGTGAGTGGATGGATGGATGGACAAAACTTCTATTCATTTCAATTCTCGTCAACCAAAAATCAGGTGTACCAAAGCCTCAAAGGGCTTGAGTGGCAGCGACTGGTAGACAGCGTACTTTGTCAAAACAAAGAGAAATTGAAATGTTGCAACGAACTCGACAATAAAAAACTTTAGAGCACAAAGCGACAAATATATAGACATACCTATTACAACGTCAAAAAGGGATGACAGTAATGTGAAATTTAAACAGTAACATTGAAATAATTATGGGGCAGGAAGCAACGCGGAAAAATAACGTAATTTTTTTTTCAGTGTGTATTTTGTTTTGATGTGTTATACACAAAATGGCAACCTATTGAAACAGGTAGTACATAGTACTGACGTGTGCGTTTTTCATACCGGGTTGAGGAGTGAGGAATGCAGTAACGGTATTTTGTTCCTAAATCAGGTGCAGGAACATGCGGAATGTTGAACTGACTTTGCCAGAAATGTTCAAGCACAATAGTTTCTGTTAACAAGGCGTTAAAGCTTGGAAGTTTTTGTCTTCATAAAATATCAATGTATTTACCAATCCGCAGGTCGTAGGAAATATTCTTTTAAATCTAATGCAGGAGCGAATTCACCCTGTGCTGCCAGCGAACCGTGAAGCCACCATAAAAGTGATTCCGTGTCTAAGCACATTCTTGGCTATAGAGTGTGTAACACATTTACGGACAGAAAAACGCATAAAATATCTATTATACAGGACACACGATAAAGCACGAAGTCTTTGGCAAACAAAAGAGAGTTGTGAGTTCCCAGAGAGATCACTCTCGAAGATCAGGGCAAGATTTTTGTCCCAATGCACATATTTTACTTGTACACAGTTACAATGAAAAATGGATGAAGTATGCAAATAAACAGGCTGGTTCAACTTATATTGTTTGATTTTTGATATGAAAACATTCAAGCTCTGTTTTAGAGGTATTAACATTGATAAGTTTAGACTTAAACTAGCCAATGGCTTTAATAGCGGCCATCTGTATTGCTATTACAGCATCAGTGTATTTCTTTGCGCGTGCAACAATGACAGTGTCGTCAGCATATTGGAACAATGAAACCGGCACATTGTTTGCAGGGTCATTAGCGTATAGATTGAATAACAAAACACTCAATATAGAACCTTGCCGGATTACGTAAGTAATTGCCGTGAAATCGCTATGGAATCTTGAAATCGACACATATTGGCGCCTATGTTGTAAAAAGTTAGTAAGCAATGGGAAAAACGAGCCTCCAAATCTCAGTGCAGAAATTGTATCAAGCACAAGAATTTGGCACATGCTATCGAAGGCCTTGCTTACTTTAAGAAAAATAGAGCATAAGAATTGATTCTTATCAAATGCTGAACTTAGTATGTCTGAGAATTCTTCAAGAATATCTGTTGTTCCTTTTCCTGGTGTGAAGCCATACTGACAAGGTGATAGAACACTGTGCGTATTCAAAAAAATCGTCATGGTAAGTAGTAGAAGCTTTCAAAAATTTGGTCGATGCATGGGAGAATAGAGATGGGTCGGTAATGACTCATGATGTTTCTGGAGCCACCCTTGTACAAAGGTATAACTTAAGCAGTTTTCGTTGAAGTCGGTTTTATACCGCTGGAAATGATACTCTTAAGGATAACTAGTTGGACACCTTTAATCGCTTCAAAATTTCTGCACAATTCAGAAACCTCGAGGTCGTCATGATTATGAGATTTGCTACGTTTAAGACTGAAAAGAATACACCTTAAATCACTTTCGGTAATATCAGGCAGAACAGCAGTTTCCATCACACTGGGAGGCATAGGACAGGCGGTAGGCCAGGTTCGAGATGCGCCATAGACCAGAGCAAATATTTTGTTAAAGTCATTCGCAATGCACTGTCCATATTTACGGAAATGGGAGATAAATACGTATCATTATAAATCACTAATTTCAGATTAATCATCAATAACCATGTTTTCTTGCTGTTAAAACGAGCTTCGTTAAACTGAGACCTAAAGTGGTTGCGCTTGGCCAGACGGATCATGACACTAACACTGTTTCGTTCACGTTTAAACTGCAGTTGTAGTTCAGAACCGTTTGGGGCACGTCTAGATCGAGCCCAGAGCAGTGGCTGAGTGGTTACGGCGCTCGGCTGCCGGCCCGAAAGACGCGGGTTCGATCCCGGCCGCGGCAGTCGAATTTCGATGGAGGCGAAATTCTAGAGGCCCGGGTTCTGTGCGATGTCAGTGCACGTAAAAAAACCCCAGGTGGTCGAAATTTCTGGAGACCTTCACTACGGCGTCTCTCATAGCCTGAGTCGCTTTGGGACGTTAAATCCCCATAAACCATAAACAATAAACCACTTATTGTCGAAATTTCGCTGCTTAACTATCACCTTGCGTGAAGAATCGGCTTCGTGCGAACGAAAAACCTCGACAAAACTGTCATATAATTCTGCAGGGGACACACTATCAATAAGACAATACCAATCATACTTTGCTATTCTTTAATCAAGACGCTTATAATCAAGTTCTGATACATTTTGCTGGCTGCCCATAGATTCAGGGTGGCTGGAACCATCTGTTAGCGAGCAGAAAACGAAAATAGTGGTCTGCAAGCTTGACTTCAACCACAGCAGACCGCACCGAAAGGTTTTGAGAACGCACGTTTATGTGGTCGAAGCAAGACTGGACCAGCTGCCCAGATAAGCATTCCTCACGTGTAGGGCTGTGGATATTAGTCTCTAGTCGCCTCTGTGATAAGGTGTCCCGATAATCTGCGACTGTTGGCACAGTGGAGCGTCGAATATCGATCTTCACATCACCGACAATGCACAAGTGTTCTTCGCGGTAGAATGACGATATTGCAGAATCAAGCTCAGCTAAAAAGATTCGACCGTTACAACACGGAAGGCGGTAAATTGCGAGAAGAACCAACGACAACTAATGTGCACTTAGGCGGAGCGCAACCACTTCTGCTTGAGAAAAAGGAATACTAATTTCAGAAACGAACCAAGAGACTTTAACAAAAACTACAATTCCTCCTCCTGTTCGTTGTAGACGAGTGTAAGAATATAACTTGTAACCTGGCAGCGAGAAATGTGATAACACATCTTACGAAACGTTCACTTCCGCGAGAGAAACAACGTCCAAACTTGAATGAAATGGGAGAGTTAGCGCACAAAAATGGCCCCAGTGTTTCCGTATACTGCGAATATTAACACGAGTAAACATAAATGATTTGCCTGTGTTATGCTGAAATAACTTCTGGAATTCAGGAAAATCGGAACATTTCACGAAACCAATGTCAGACATGGTTATGTTAGTTTTTCAAGATCCGAAAGCTTGTTGATGCGAATGAAAGGTGCGCCTTCGGACTGCTTTGCAAGGACCTTCCCATTTTTGGACATGACGAACTCAAAAATCTGTTCTTTACCACTAGACCTTGCTAGTCGGAACAGCTCGCGATTAACCTGAGACAGGTTATAGTTAAAAAACAGCCGAGGAACTGATATGAATGGAGTATCACAAGCATAATGTCCGCATCTGATTCGAAAGCTAGGTTGCCCATATATCTTGAATATTTGAACAGATACGAAGACTTGCGGACGCCCGGCGTGTATCCCGGGGTGGATTTGCTAGCATTGGCTCTAATCTACGCAGAAAATATGCGTTCCGTTTCACCCGTAGCGACAAATCAAAGTAGCAGATCCGCGCACCATTTTTTCGCATAAGCCGCAGCTGTCAAGCGCGTTTTGGTGTAAATAGTTCGTGGCGGTATGCGTTACATTCGCCTGTATTTCATCCTATTCAGTGACGGCTGACCGAGACGAGGCAACTGCCCAGCAACGAGAAAAAAATCGGGTACTTACGCCCTGCGAGCAAACAGCACAGCTTATTTTTAAATATTAATGAGGGGTGGGGCGGGGGTGGAATCAGTGGTGCGCTGAATTAAGTGTACCGTGGCCGCTTTATGGCGCTTGATTCGCAACTCTGCATTGTCTTTCACCACCGGCGTTTTACGGGTACTTACAGCAGGAGCTGTCGATATATTGAAAGGAATTGAAGTATTTCAAGTGTTCTCAGAATATTTTGTGAATTTATACAAATATAAAGTCCCGGGGGGCTTAAACATGCGCGCAACTCATAAAGGAAAGCGGCTGTATGGTTATATGAGACTTAGCAGAAGACCAGTTATGATCATGTGACTATTGGAGAACAGTGCATGGGCTCTCACAGTCGCAACTATAACAAAGATATGCCAGCGATGCTTCCTACATAATTGCTAAGCAAAAATGGCGTTTGCACTGGATGCAGAATGGTGAGTGTACGAAGAGAAATTCATTTACTGAGTCACGCAGAAGACTGGCATTTCTATACTACGGCAAGTGCTGTTTATGTTTTTTTTAACCTGGAACAAGCTCCGATTTCTTATTTTTGATAGGAGAATTACGGTTGAACAGTGCGCAACACATTTGTTTCAACCCTGAACGGGGTCGTCAGCAGCTTTAAGAAGGAGGCTGTTTAATCTCGTTAACATAAATGTAATTATTGAAATTTGTAACCTTATTCATCAGAACGATGTCTTTTGCTGAGTGGCTCAATTCGCCGATATTCAGTAAAAATGAGCGTTGTCTCATTCAAAAATAAGAATTCTATTACGAAGAACCAAACTTTTTACGTAACTAATTGATATCAGAGTCCATATTTGTAACTTTCGTATTGATTTCGAAGTTTCAAAACGTACTATTGGCACAACGCTTCTGGGTGCTCGAGTGTCTTCTCCCTTAGCCTCCGTTGAGGTACAGCCACCCCGGTAATTATTCGTACCCCGTGAGCTTGCGCTCAGCAAAGCAATGTCTTAGGCGCCCTGAGATAACGACTCATAGTTTTTAAAATCAACGGAAGACGAAATGCTTAATCTCTTGGAGGAACGGAATTACCATCCTCTTCTTTTACAAGAAACTGTTCAACGAAGCGAAGAAGCGCCCACTCACTCGGAACGCGCACTTCAGACACAAATAGGAGGCAACTGTCGGCAGTTCTACAGCGAGCAGTAAACGGATGTTCCGTTCATAGATATTTTTGCCACATCCAGTTTGCGAGTAGACACAACAAAGACGGTACGCATCCAATAATATGTCGATCTAGACATCAGCCAAACGCGACAAACTTTAACGCACCACGAAAGTTAGACGGCCACGCTCCTACGGTTGGAGATATCGCAAAGGCGCCACTGCGATATCTATTCAGCTCGTCTGTAACCATGAAGAGTGCGCAAAAGGCTGTTACTTTGCTGTTCGATTTACTCTGCTTACTTCTCAATTAAATTCGTCTCACTGACACTGAAGGCGTCACAGCAGCCGTAATTTGACGCTTTTTTCTACTTTGATTGGTGTCTATGCCGCTGCAGCAAGTTGCATTGCAGTGGTTTCATCGCGAGAAATGGTCGCGCCCGCTTAAACCTACTTCGACAGCTCTTTGCCCCTCTCATCCCTCTAAGGAATTATTAGAGTTTGAACTTCATTTGTTGTCACCATAGTAGATTGTCAGTGCGCCTTGAGGCTGCCGGCATAACTTGAGTGAATTCAGAAGCGCATGCCTCGTTTGTTGGACAAGTCAAATCAAAGCCACTCTGTAAGAGAGAATTTAAAATACAAATACGTGCAGCGTGTTTGGCATTTCGGCACGGCGCCGATGTTAAGACACCTCGTTTATTGCATGCCAGGCGTAATTTCAAATTCACGATCCGCTTTTCGGAGGGTCTCCTCAGCGTTTATCCACGCTTATTCGCAGCGCGAGCAGAGCGGCTGTTTTCGTACTTGTCAACAGCAGAAATGCGCTCATTGCAGCCGCCGCACTGCCCACGCGAATTCGGCTATTTCCGTTGCAGAGCGCCTTTTCGTGTTATCTGGTTGTCGAGAAGAGCGTAATCTGCGTAGGCTCCTTCCGTTGCTCCGTGTTAGCTCGTGTTTTTCGTTCGGGCGCCGTGAGTCTCGGTGCGAAGTCGAAGCCTCTTCGCTGAGTTTCAAAATGAATTCTGGCAAATTCCTCTCCACCTCTTCCGACCGGCATGCCCCGAGGGGCACCGCGGATAAAGCGTAAATAAAGAAAGAAATGAGCGAATAGCATTAGCTGCAGAAAACGGAAGCTGATGCGGGAATCCGGTGCTCCTTCACTCGGACGCTGCTTCCGTCTAAAGTGGCCCTCTCTAAAGAAAAACATGCTCGTTGGCCAAAAAAAAAAATGACGCGCCATGGCCACTTTATTTGTGTGTTAGGGCTCTGAGTTCCGTCCTACACGGATGTTTCACCTTGCTTCAAGGTTTGTTTTTTTAATACAGTGAGTGAAAAGGAGGCGCCGTTGAGCGGAAAGGCTGTTTGCTCTTAATAAAATGATTTACATGGGCGAAGCCATATCTAAAATGAATATTTTAAAATTATAATCAATATATTGAAATTTGGTGCGCCAGTTAATAAATAAATTGGCGGAAAAAACTAACGATCGAACAAACGTCACGTAAATTTCTCTCCCTCCTCAAGGATGCAGTATTTCTACCCAGCCACTCTTATACTCATCAACCGCAAAACCTTAGCATCTGTTTTCTTCCCAACGGATATCGCCTTCATGCTGTTACTTCGTTTGCACCTTAGTACATTTGTTTCTCTCACATTTTTGTTTCTTGTCTGCCACAGATATTGCTTTAGCTTCCTTCCATTTCTTTTGCGTTCTTTAATGGGAGGTCTTTTATCACTGCACTAGAACCCTTTAAATGTCATATCTTGATAACGAGAGTATTTAACGGCACCCTCAATGAAAACATGAGAGCGGACACAGCTCCCACAAAGATTCGTGCTGACTAGTTCTACGAAACCTCCTGGAGCACACTGCCCAGACTTCCTCTTTGAGCACACCTTCAAAGCACCTTGATTAATCACCAGGCTTACGGTGAAGATTTTATTGACCACACGCTACGTCAACGTCGATGCAAATCAGGCTACTCAGTACTGACCATATAGCAATGCCTCTAAGAATTCACTATTAATCATGTGGTCGAACAATGCGAATTTATTTGAGTTTCTCAGGCACTTTAACGTCGGTACACGCTATTTCCGCACCTGATAACTCCTGTGACTCGGAAATAGAAAACTTGTCCAATGTACTGTACAACGAAATCGCAGCAGCACAAGCCATAGACGCAGGAATAAAGCTCTAAAAAGCTCTTTCGCAGCTGCTTTTTGGAACCTAGGATGCTGTTTAGTGAATATGGCAGCAGTGGTATCGCGTCCGTCGTTTTCAGGAGCTGTCAAAATGGTGAGGACCAGTGTGAGCAACTTTTACGGTGGTGGCCGATAAAACACGCGTATGCCGTACATTGCAACAGGCAGGAAAGCACTGTTAAGCTCTTTTTCACTTTCTTAACAGTGCAAGTAAACCATGTGAGCCAATAGGAAATATAATATACCTGTGTACTGCCTCAATTTCATAATTCTTCTTACATTAGACATTTTAGATAACACAGCAAGAAGTTAGAAACGCAGCAGAAGATACGTGAATTACAAACTATCATATGCTAAACCTTAAAAAAAAAAAAATTGGCGGCACAATGCACAGCTTGTGGCCGCGCTCTTGCTGTAAGATTTCTTAGCACGCTTCGCAAGCTCCGCTTCCCCGCGAACACTCTCCCGACGTAGCGTCAGCTTGAGGCCGAAAAAACACGGTATACGAGCGGTGTGCCCCGTCATAAACGGGATTGCGCGCGCAACCTCTCGCTTCTTCCCTTCCCACCCCGGCACGCTTCCCCAGTTCGCCACGCTGTCGTCGCGCGGTCTTCATTCAGGGGTTGCCCTTCCCTCTCAACTTTGCTGCGGGCTCCCTCTTTTTGCTCCTCCTTTGCTTTGTGCGCGGGGCTGGCGCCGTCAGGCCACAGCTCTATTTGTTTGTTTTTTGCAGCGCTGTTTCGTCGCCTGCCAGCGCAGCAGCTGTCGGTTACACCATTGCTCTTGTCGCGCCCAAGCACATAACGCCGCGTAGGCAAAGTAAGGGCGCGTCGGGAAAGACGCTGCTCGGCAAGCGTAGGGGACGCACGCAGAGGTTCACTGCGAAGGCTTTTAGAAAAGGTGCTTATTTCGCAGCAACGCGAATGCATTACGGCGACATTCCCAGAGAGTCGCAAAGTGAAAGTAGCAATAAACGCATCTGTCGCGCCAAAGACGAAGACTGGCATGGAGAAAGTCGAAACGGAGCGCCCCAAATTAATTGCGATCATCAGGGGTTCCGTAAAATGCACCTAAAAGAGGGAGTAAGAGAATTTTTTCTTTTCGCCGCCACTGAAAGATTGGATAGGTTCTGCTTAAAAAGCTAACCTATTAAATTATCAGGTTGCTCCTTTCAAAGCAATAGTACTTTAAAGACCATTAAACGTCGGTTAAAGTATGACCTGAAATTAGGTATTTGGATTTCCGCCATGCATATGATTACGTCACGATTTAATTCAGAGTAAACCATGGTGCAGGTTTATCATGTAAACGCCTTTTAATGATTTTACAAGCCAGTCAGAAAAGACTTTGTAAGGGTAAGAGTTCTAACAAACAGGGAAAGAACGCAACGTAGAGGAAATATCAAAAGTATAGCAGAAAGTGCTATAGCGTCTTCTCTCATAGCGTCCGTTGAGGTACATCCACCCCGGTAATTATTCGTATCCCGTGAGCTTGCGCTCAGCAAAGCAATGTCTTAGGCGCCCTGAGATAACGACTCATAGTTTTTAAAATCAACGGAAGACAATATGCTTAGTCTCTAGGAGGAACGGAATTACCATCCTCTTCTTTTACAAGCAACTGTTCAACGAAGCGAAGAGGCGCCCACTCACTCGGAACGTGCACTTCAGACACAAATAGGAGGCAACTGTCGGCAGTTCTACAGCGAGCAGTAAGCGGATGTTCGGTTCATAGATCTTTTTGCCACATCCAGCTTGCGAGTGGACACAACAAAGACGCTACGCATCGAAAAATCGGAAAGTTAGACGGCTACGCTCCAAAGTGCACCGCGGTCGGAAGTATTTTTTCCAAATTTTATGAAGGGCGATTTGTACAATTACGAAGAAGAAACTTAAACATCGAGTGAAAACGCGACAGGCTGCAAGCTCGTGGTTATGCTCGAAATGATCTTCAACGCCATGCTTGCCTATATAGTCAGTCTGGGGCTTGAATGGCGTTTGTGCACTGTTGGAAAAAACGTCTATTCCACTCCTGCGTGCACCTGTCAGTGAACTTTCTTTTTGGGTCGTAGGGAGATATTTTATATTGCGTGCAGCTGTGCAGCCCACCGACGAAATGCAATCTGCAATCGCTGCGACCTTTGAAATAACGATGTCTAGAAGAAGCAAGCAGCGGGAAGCACTCGCTACGCATTCTTAATGTTAAGCCCACACTCACCTGAAGCTGAGCACGGTCAGTGGGCGGTACGACTTGTGGCTCTCCGGGTCGGCCATTGGTCGCCCCCAAAAGTCATTCATCCAGAGGGAAGAGCCGCGTGTTCTCGGCCGATGTTCTCCGGTGACGTCGGGGTTTCCCACCACCGCCACCATGTCGTCGTGCACGAACTCGCCGTCGAGCGAGTTTAGGTAGCACAGCATAGCCACCAGACCGGCGCACACGGCAGGCAGGCACGGGACAACACTCCAGCACCACCACTTTGAGCACGCACAGCTCTCGGCAGCCACGGACGCACCGCTCTCTAATCCGGCACGCCGCTTTTGCCGCTGGTGAAGTCGCTTCCGTTGCTCGCGCGCAGGTGCCGCGTCGTCCGCAGCGCTGACAGCTTCTCTCCAGTACTCCCGCCATCGCGCGGTCAGGCAATCTCTTAAGAGCCCGACAAGTTCAGCCAATACGCGCAGGACGCCGATTCGGCGGAAGAAGTTCAAACCGGTGCCTTTTGAACTAGCGTTCGTTCGTCGCACAGATCCTGTCGTTGCTGACGGATCGTCTTCGGAACTATGCAGGTAGTTATGAAGCACGGCTGCCTCACTGCCTGCGGCGGTCCAAGCTGCACACTGCATGGCTAAGAGCCGATAGCTTTTTCGTCCGTGGTTTCTTGCACAAGACAAAGCTCCGTAGTCTTCACATAAAATTAAAAGTTTTAGTCCATCGGTCACCTGAGCTTAAGACGGCTGCACTCCATGTGTGGTCCAGCTTGTGCGTCCATGGGTCCGGTGATAATTCAGCGTTGCTCTCGAAGAACGGTGCTCAAGCAGCGATAGGGAGGAAATTCACGGCATCGCCTGCAGATAGAGGCACGTGATTATCGGCCAGGTCCGAGAACATGCTCCCATTCACAAAACCACCGCTGAGCGCAGCCAAATCCATCTGTTTTAAATCTTGACTGGGGAAGTTGTAAGAATACCGAGGCGTCCACGTTGCCAGACGCAACCATACGCAGCCGAGCTGAGTGGGACAAGAGAGAGACAGCGCCGCGACGCTAGTCTTTCACAGGTAGGCCGCATGATGGGCGAGCCGCTCGGCCACCGTGGGCAGCCAACGCCGCCGGTTCCACCTGGCTGCCCTGGGCGCCCCGACCTGAGAAGAAAGCCCAAACAAACAATGCGCCAGCGGCACATCCGGTGCTACGCGACCACCATTGTGGCTGGCGCGCTAACTGCCTTCGGACAGGCGCGGTGAGCCGTTTGGCGGGCCCCTGCTTCCCGCTGAGGTTTTCCCGCGGTACGCTCGAGACCCGAACTGATCGTCCGGCCCGCCGGCACTGCGGTCGCCCCCGGGTGAGCGGAGGCGCCACGGAGGGGAGAGAGGCTGTTTCACGAGGAGGAGCGGAACGCCAGTTCAACGAGCAGCAACAGAAACGCAACGCGCGTGCGTACTCGCGTACGTGCGCTCTGTTGGAGAGAGTGAGCTCGCAGGATTCCGATAGGTTAGCGGGAGAGCGGGCGCCGGTCTCTCCGCTGCGCCCGCGACGTGGGAGACCGCCAGCGCCGCCGCTGCTGCCGCAGAGTTCGTACCACGGGTCTGCTCTTTCCGAGAAACCCGTGAGGTGCTGCCATCTATGGGTCCATAGGAAAGGGAGGATTAGAATTCGGACGCACGGGAGACGGCGGAAAGGGGAGGGGAAGATCCCCTCTCGTGTTGGTCGGTCGGGAAAGAGGCAATTTGGGATGCCACTTCAAGACACCGACAGGAGCACCACGCGACCAGAAGGGGAAGCGGGAATCAGACGTCACTGGCGCAGCGTCATATGTGATTGGCTCTATTCCACACTGAACGGCTTATAGTCTTTTCCAAAGGATCGAAAAATCATTTATTTTCAGCAGAATCGTTATTTCTGGGCATGATGCAGGAAATGGTGTCAAGCTTGTTCGACTGCGTTTTAATTCCGTTGTTTATTTTTCGTCCTTCGTATTGTAAAGAGCTTAGCACGCTTTCCTGCACTATGAACAACCAGCTATAACGCCAATTCTTGCATTGTTATTTCGGTGTTCTTGCTTGCAAACATCCAGGAAGGAATGAACATCTTGCGGTTAATCTAACGTTCTGGCAATCAGTCCTGAATTATTAATTTTTCGTCCTAATTTCTGCATTGTTTTGTTTCACGCTGCATCGAATGCAACTGTGTGTTTTTTACATCTACTTTCAGAGATGTTCTTAAATTCGTAGTGATAACCTCCTTAACTTGCAACATAGCGCACCTATGTTGCAAGTACCTCAAAACCGAGCCTTGTATCATTCAAAATTTTGCCCGTGGGCAAATACATGCTGCCGCCTATAAAATTCTCACCTCCAACCCCTATCCACCTCGCCCTGTTCGAATAGCGTAGGTACCAGCCCATTCGGGCAATCCCGGTAACGAAGCGGTCCATTCCGCGGCTCGAGCATACGTCAACTGAGCGGGGCCTACCGAACAGCTAGGCAGCGCGAGAGACCGGCTCTTCACATACCGCGACTTCACGCTACACTACCGTGAAGATCCTACTTTATCCACCGCCACACACATCGCTCACAAAACAACAACAGACGACCAGGCGGCAACTCCAAATTCGCACCTTTCCCTACTCAGCGCTGCTTGCGCTTTTCTTCCCTTCTACTCACACCCCCGAATGAGCCACATTCGACCACATTGTGTTCATCTGTCTACAACTGCAACCGCCGGCCGAATGGTCCCTCACGGACTTGGAGGTGTGGGAGATCGTGGTCTCTACCTCCGACCCGGCCTCGCAATTGAGGGTGATGCTGTGGGCGGAGAAGGTCGCCGTCAGACAATGGCTGCCGGCCGCCAGGCACGACCAGGAGCTAGCCCGCCTCTGACATTTTAAAATTTAGGACTCTTCCAATAATGAATTTTTTCATCATAATCACCACCTCAAAGGCAATTGAGGTGCCCACTGGCCCGGGAAGGCAGTTATATGCGCCTTTCCTTTCCTCAAATTCAAAGATGCCTGAAAATGCCGCTGGTTTTGAGAAAAGGAAAGGTGCTTAAGTGCTGCAGTTTGTACGTGGACATCACCGCATCCTCACAGCGTGAATGACGTCTACATAATTTCTCTAAAGGCCGGATCACTCCCATCACTCTGCGTCTCCTACAATATAAGCCCGCCCCCCCCCCCCCCCCCAACACACACACACACCATCCAGCTCATGTAGACTCCCGCACACTCCTCACTACCATGGAACGAGACGGCCCACTGGCACTCCGTAGGCATTAATACGAGGGCGAGACCCAGCCCATATATCTCCTCCATGGAGCAAGGTCAGCGACAGACCGGTTGACCATCTACCAGGACATCACCCTAAATTACAAACTTTACCGACGCCTTTACCCACCTGCCGACAGGTCCCTATCCCGTACGCACGAAATCTTCAAATGCAAGTTCTCTTCCATATCCACCTCACCCTCTAATCGCCCAACTGCAGATTCTGAGGAGGGCACGCTACACTATCCCACATCATGAGGGCCTACCTCCCGCTTCCGCTTAATGACTACTGAGATGCAGTTGGAGAGAGCGATGCGCTGCTCTGAGCCGGGTCTTCAGGCTTAGCTCGTACAACGGGCTGACTAACTCACCGAGGTGCTTATAAGCTCTTGGCCATCCGGCGGGCTTGACCTGCGGTGTTATGAGGAGCTCCGCACTTTCCACCATGCAAATAAATCTTATTGTCTATTTCTCCACTGACCCGGTGAGCCAGCTACACTTGCCCCTCGGAGGCTTCGCACGCACCACTGAAACCTGGGGAGGGCGGCTACTTTCACACTAAAAGATCATGGAGCCTTGCTGATGTCTACTGAAAGTAACTCCTGAGTTCTCATCCATGCGAAAAAATTCACCAGCCTTTCGTGGCGCGCGTTAAACTGGGACATTCATAAATACATCACTTTTATTAAATCCGCTCATGGTTCCGCCCCCTAATTAAGTGTGCTGAATTTGTTATTAATACCTTTCTAGATGTTTTCAGTCCTGAAATCATTGGGTCATTGCTTATGTTAAGATCTTCAAAAGCCGTAATTATGCACGATGTATTTACCTTTTAAGGTGGTCTACAGAAGTAAAATCTTAAAACATACCACAGCGTAGCACCTATCCTTGTTGTAGCCTACCACTCCCTTTTATCTATTACATCGTCCTTCGCTCCTACTCCTATGCATCTCAAATCCACCTCGCTGTGCTGTGCGAACGTTCGCTTGGACGCCGCGGATGCAGGAGTTCGCTGTCATTTACATGCGAACGACGCACGCTTGTAACGTCACCTGCGCAATATCAGTGGACACCAAGGAACCACAGGCGGTAAAAATTATTCCGGAGGCGCACGCTACGGCTCCGCTTTCTTCCTTCTTTCGCTCACTCCTTCATGCCGTCGTTCACAGCAAGGTGTAAATATCTGTAGAAAGTGAGGCTCCGCCATTCATTTTTTCGTATTCAATTTCAGCGAGGAGTGCAGCGATAGCGTAAGGGTACAGCGTCCGCCTCGCGTGCAAGAGGACCGGAGCTCGAATCCCGGTGCCACTAAATTCTCCACCGGGTTTGAAAAAAAAATACTCCGCGTGTTGATGGAATTGCATAGGCAGGCCGGGGGTGCGGCCTGATCTCGGTGACCAGAACAGACAAGGCACTACTTCACCAGAACAGGAATTGGCCACCCTGGTGCAGTACTTGGTCACAACCTTCCATGAACAAACCAATTAACCGTCGGTCCTCACTCCCCAGCGGCTGCGAAGCAACTGACCAAGGTGGTGGTCAGACCTGTGACGCAGCGGAGGGTGCTAAGAATTTCTGGCTCCGGACAGGCCGACATTGGAATCTTAACCTAGCAACGCTTCACGCTAGAACTTTATCTAGTGAGGCTGGCCTAGCAGTGCTGTTCGAGGAACAAGCGGGCATTAAATGGGATGTCATAGGGCTTAGTGAAGTTAGACAGGTGAGGCGTATACAGTACTAAAGGATAGGCACATACTGTGCTATCGCTGATTAGCGGATAGACGAGAACTAGGTGTGGGATTCCTCATTAACCAGGATATAGCTGGCAACGTAGAGGAGCTCTTTAGTATTAACGAAAGGTTGGCAGCTATGGTAATTAGGCCTAATAAGAGGTACAAGCTGAAGGTGGTGCAGGCACACGCACCTACATCTAGTCATCATGAAGAGACTGTTGAAAGCTTCTATGAAGACGTGGAATCTGCAATCAGCAAATTAAAAACACAGTAAACTGTACTGATTGGCGACTTCAATGCGAATGCGGGCAAGGAGCAGGCTGGCGACAAGGCGATAATCGACTATAGGATAGGCTCTAGAAAGAGCAGGGGAGAGCTATAAGTAGAGCTCGCCGATAGAAACAATTTACGCATCATGAATACTTTCTTCCACAAACGAGTGAACAGGAAGTGGACCTGAAAAAGCCCTAATAGTGAGGTTAAAAATGGAATTGACTTCATACTATGTGCTCACCCTGGTATCATGCAAGATGTGAAGGTCCTCGGAAAGGTGCGCTGTAGCAACCACATAATGGTAATGCCGCGAATTAGCTTAGACTTGAAGAGGGAAGGGAAGAAGCTAGTTAAGAGGAAGTCCAATAACGAGCTAGCGGTAAGAGGGAAAAAAGAGGAATTAAGAATATCCCTGCAGAGCAGATATTCAGCTCTTACTCAGGAATACAATCTTAATGTTGATACAATGAACGATAATCTGACAGCTATCAATTCAGAGTGCGCAGTAAAAGTAGGCAGTAGGACGGTTCGACAGGATACCGGCAAGCTATCTCAGCAGACGCCAGATCTGAATAAGAAACGTCAAAGCATGAAGGCGTCTAACCCTACAGAGAGAATAGAACCAGCAGAGCTATCGAAGTTAATAAATAAGTGCAAGGCAGCTGACATAAGGAAGTTTAATATGGAGAGAATCGAGCATTCTCTAAAGAATGGAGGTAGCCTAAAAGCGGTGAAGAGTAAATTAGGCTTAGGTAAAAACCAGATGTATGCGTAAAGAGACAAGGTGGGCAATGTCATTAGCAATATGGATAAGGTAGTTAAAGTAGCCCAAGAGTTCCACACAAATCTATACAGTAGCCAATGTTATCAGAACGTTCATGTTAGAGACAGTAGCACACAGCAATCCTTCATCACGCCCGTAACGAAAGAGGAAATAATGAAAGCCTTAAAAAGCAATGAAAAGGGGAAAAGCAGCCGGTAAGGATCAGGTAACAGCAGATCTGTTGAAAGACGGAGGGGAGATTCTGCTAGAAAAACTAGCCACCCTGTATACGCAATGTCCTATGACCTCGACCGTACCAGAAGCTTAGAAGAACGCAATTATAATCTTAATTCATATGAAAGGAGACCCCAAAGACTTGAAAAATTACAGACCGATCAGCTTATTGTTCGTTGCCAACAAGGTATTTACCAAGGTAATCACTAATAGAGTCAGCGCAACATTAGAATTTAATCAACCAAATGATAAAGCAGACTTTCATAAAAGATATTGCACAATAGATCATATTCACCCTATCAATCATATGATAGAGAAATGCGCAGAATATACCAAAGTCCTGTATATAGCCTTCATTGATTATGAAAAAGCATTCAACTCAATGGAATCCTCAGCAGTCATACAGGCATTGCCGAATCAGGGTGTAGATGATCCTTATGTGAAAATACTGGAAGGTATATATAAGAACTGGACAGCTACCATAGTCCTCCATAAAGTCAGCAATAAAATCCAATAAGGAAGGGCGTCAGGCTAGGAGACACGATCTCGCCAGTGCGCTTGCTTACAGGAGGTATTCTGAGGATTGTATTGGGAGCAGTTGGGGATAAGAGTAAATGGAGATTAACTAAATAATCTGCCATTCGCAGATTACATTGCCTTACTGAGTCACCTAGGAGATGCACTGCAAATCAAGATCAATGAGTTAGGCAGACACAGCAGTACGGTGGGTATAAAATTGACATATAGAAAAGCAAAGTAATGTTCAACAGTGTAGCAATTGAACAGCAGTTAACAATTGGCAACGATGTGCTGGAAGTGGTAAAGGACCACAGGGCAGGTAGTGACAGCTGATTTGGATCATGAGAGGAAAATAACTAGAAGGATAAGAATGGGGCGGGGCGCATATGGCAGGTTCTCTCAGATCATGAATAGCAGGTTACCCCCGCCGCCGCGGTGGCTCAGTGGTTAGGGCGCTCGACTACGGATCCGGAGTTCCCGGGTTCGAACCCGACCACGGCGGCTGCGATTTTATGGAGGAAAAACACTAAGGCGCCCGTGTGCTGTGCGATGTCAGTGCACGTTAAAGATCCCCATGTGGTCGAAATTATTCCGGAGCCCTCCACTACGGCACCTATTCTTCCTTTCTTTCACTCCCTTCTTTATCCCTTCCCTTACGGCGCGGTTCAGGTGTTCAAAGATATATGAGACAGATACTGCGCCATTTCCTTTCCCCAAAAACCAATTATTATTATTACCAATATCCCTCAAGAGAAGAGTGTACAACAGCTGTATCTTACCGGTACTCACCTACGGGGAAGAAGCGTGGAGGCTAACGAAACAGGTTCAGCTTAATTTAAGGACAACCCAGGGAGCCATGGAAAGGAAAATAATAGATGTAACGTTGAGAGACCGGAAGCGGGCAGAGTGGGTGAGGGAACAAACGCGTGTTAATGACAGCCTAGTCGAAATCAAGAGGAATAAGTGGGCTTGGGCAGGGTATGTAATGCGAAGGCAAGATAACCGCTGGCCCTTAATGGTAACGGAGGGAATTCCAAGAGAAGACTAGAGTAGCAGGGCGCGGGCGAACGATAGGTGGGCGAACGAGATAAGGAAGTTTGCAGGCATAGGGTGGGCGCAGCTGGCAAAGGACCGGGTTAATCGGAGAAACATGGCAGAAGCCTTAGCTTTGCAGTGGGTGTAGTCAGGCTGCTGCTGCTGCTGCTGCTGCTGATGATGATGATGATGATGATGATGATGATGATGATTCAATTTCATCATCATCTTCAGCTTGACTACACCCACTGCAGGGCAAAGGCCTCTCCCATGTCACTCCAATTAACCCTGTCCTTTGCCAACAGCGCCAACCCTATGCCTGAAAACTTCTTAATGTCATCCACCCACCTAACCTCTGCCGCCCCCTGCTACTGTTGCCATCTCTTGAAATCCACTTCGTTACCCTTAAGGACCAGGGGTTTTCTTGCTTTCGCATTACATGCACTGCTAAAGCCCATTTCTTCCTCTTGATTTTGACTAGGATGTCATTAACCCGCTTTTGTTGCCTCACCCACACTGCCCGCTTCTGGTCTCTTAACGTTAGCCATATCATTTTTCTTTCCATGTTCGTTCCGTTGTCCTTAACTTAATAGCAAACCAATTATTCAATTTACCATTAGTTCAAAATGCCTTAGGTCAACCGTCAAGCGCTGCTGATACAGTGAAGTTAAATGGGAAAATTTTCCCTTTTTCTGGGCATTTTGCTTCTGAACTTGGACAAATGAAAACAAAGAAATCTCCCTGACTTTCAGGAAACATTTAGAATTAGCAGGAAAATGCGTGCAATTTATTTTTGTGGCAAAGCTTTCTTACGGTTAAAGATAAAGAGTGCTGCCAGGAGAACGTGGAAAACTGAAAAAAAGGCAGAAAGGAGTGCCTAACATTGAATGCATTTTCTGTAAGACATATCAAAACAACGTCCGCTATATTTTAGGAACTTTTTATTGATCGCCTGGATCAATGGTCAGTGAGTTTTTTGAATAACCTAGGGGATTATATGAAGACTTTTATTAAGCCAAATGATCGGATTATTTTAGGAGGTGATTTCTATTTTCCGGAAATTGACTGGACAACTTTTGTAATCAAAACCCATAGTGATGAATCTAGTTTGGGTATGCTTATTATAGCTTTCTCATATGACTTGGCACGAACTGTAGAGCACCCGACCCGAATACGAGTGAGTTCAAAATCCATGCAAGACATTTTTTGTTTGTTTTTGACACAGTTTTCGGTACAGCTAAATGTATAGTCATAGCCGGTATCTCTGATCACCAGGCCGTTCTACTAACTGTTTCCGGCCTGACTATTGATAAAAAATTGCTCATAAATGCATTTTAGAAAATCCTCTTGAGCTGATGATGTTTCGATTGTCGATACCCTTTCCTTCAAATTCGATACATTTTGTAATAACACTGACACTGTTCACAAACTTTCGGCCCAGTATAAAGCTAGGATACATGAACGTATTGAATGCCACGTGCGTGGTATTGTTAAAAAGATAACAATTAAACCCATGGATTTCTCTCGTGACATGGCAGTTAAAAACAAAACTGAAACGAATGAAAAAGAAAAATACAAATAGTAATTTTCCCCAATTAGAACAAAAGATAACTTTGCTTAGTTCTCAACTAAAACAGAACACTGTAACTGACAAACAGCGTTACTTTGATGTATCTTCACCCAACCTTATATCAGAGTATCCCGAGAAATTCTGGCGTTTGTCTCCCCAACCTCAAGGATCAATTATGAGTTTGAAATCAAAGGCGTTCCGGTCAGTGATGCACAAACTGAAAATAATGTGCTCAATGAACAATTTAAGTTCGTATTTACGCATGACAATAATCTTTCCAAAATTTGAAGCTTCACTCCCGCCTCTGGTTGACCTTGTAATTAGTGAGCATGGCATTTTAAACAAGTTGCTTTACCTTGATATAAAGAAGTTATCTGGACCAAAGAACATACTTAATGCCTTTTTGAAAAGATATGCACAATGGAGATCTAAATATTTGTTTGTTTTATTTGCAATGTCCTTAAATGAAGGTTGTGTTCCGAGATATTGGGGACTACTAGAGTGAAACCGCTTCATAAAAGTGGAGACAAGCGATTGATCGAGAGCTACCGCCCCATTTCACTCACACAGAATGCTTGTAAACTATTTAAACACATAATTCACAATCACATATCAAACTTTCTCGAAGCTTTATATTTTTTTTTTACTTGAGGGGATGCTTGTAGCGCGAGAGAAAACTGACAAGAGGCAGAAGATGAACGGTACAAGCGCTTGTCCTGTTCATCTCTTGTCTCTTGTCTGCTTTTTGTCGCGCCACAAGCATCGCCTAAAGTAAAATGAACCAAGCCGCCCAGCAAAAAGTTTCATTGAACTTATTTTTTTTTTAGCATGGATTCAGGAGAGGTTACACAACTTGTACACAGCTAGTCGAAACTGTACATGATTTTGCCTCGTAAATTAACAATTGAACTCAGATTGCTGCTGTATTTACGAACTTCTCGAAAGCTTTTGATAAGGTTGCCCAAGAAAAGTTAATTTATAAATTGGACACAATACTTTATAACGAACAACTAGTAAAATGGATTTCAGCCTATCTTTCAAACAGACAATTCGTTGTTTTTAGCGGTCATTCTTCTGATAGGCTTACAGTTCACTCTGGCGTCCCTCAGGGGCTGTGTCCTTGGGTCTCTGTTGTTTTTATTATATATTGTAAGACTTATTACAATATTAATGATATTGTCGCTAACATTGCTGTGAAAATTAGACTTTACGTTGATGATTGTTATTTATACAGAAGTAAGAAACGTCTCCGATCAGCTGCTACTTAATAGTGCGTTGCAAACCGTTTTCGCATGGTGTGAAACATACCAAATGTCCATAAACTTTGAAAAAAACAACTGTACTAATGAGAATCATTCACAAAAAAGAAAGTCTTACCTTTTGATTATTGTATTAACGGCATGGCACTGACAGAAGTAACAGAATACAAATATCTGGGGCTATGGGTGACTAACAGTCTTAGCTGGAATAAACATATTGAGTTCATAACGTGTAACGCTTTAAGTAAACTTTTTCTTTAGACGGGCGTTGCGGTTGTTTACCCCATCTGCCCGCCTACTTGCTTACAAGTGTATTGTTCTGCCTACCATAGATTATGCTGCTATAATTTGGGACCCGTTCACACAAACTAACAGGAATAAATTAGAGAAAGTTCAAAAGAGGGCGGCACGATACATATATAACAATTACCGACGTATATCAGTAACACAACTTTTAATCCAAGCTCTCCTTCCGACAATAACTGAGCGAAATCGTTGTGCACGACTTAAATTTATTATCAATTAATTAAAAGACACTACAGAACAGAACTCACCGATTTGCTTGTTTTTTCGTCCGGGTAGGCGACGCGACAACGACGCCAGCTAGCATTAACCCCTTTTCCGCGTTCGAAATAGATAGATAGATAAAGAGGAGGAGGAAAAGGCAGGGATGTTAACCAGAAAGGGGTTCCGGTTGGCTACCCGGCACTGCTTTAAATACTACTACTGCTTTAAATGCTCATTCTTTGCACGAACCATTTCCTATTGGAATAACCTCCTAAGAATCAAGTGCTGCAGCCGTCGCAGACGTTGTTCTCCAACATATCACATATTTTCTATTGCGTTTGTCATTTCACTTTTCTGTTGTATATGTTTCATTGCTGTATTCCTTGTGATGCAGAAGAGCTTCAACTTGCGCCGTTATATTTGTTTACTTTTGCCTGTTTTGTTGATCTGCTTAGTTTGTATCCCCACCCTGCTGAAATCCCAACACCGGGATGGCAGTATAAATAAATAAACAAATAAAAATAGTAAATAAATAAAAAATAAATAAATAAATATAAAATAAATAATAAATAAATAAGGAACCAAGCGAATGTAGTTAGAAAAGTGGTGTGGGAAAGTGGACGGTCGATGTGAGGGCGAACGGACCAATTCCATCTATTTGGCACCGGAGCGGAGTTAAGGTCCCATTAGCAGCAGTCTAATTCGGTGCATGTAGCCGATGCTTTTAGGGCTACATAGCTGTTACAGTAAGAATTCCCGACGATCGTTAGTTCCACAGTGTGAGGGCCTGAAAGAGGAATTGGCGTCACTTATTGAGCGCGATAACGAGTTCTGCAGTTGTAGGTGTCTGTTATGTCCATGCCCCTGGGGTTATGTGCCTTTGCCCGCGCACAGCCAGCCGAATCTTTCGATGGCGTGCGTGATGCCGGCGTTTTACGTGCCCCTGCAGCTTATGGCGGTTATAGAAAATATCCAATGTAAGCGCAGGCTTAATTATCCCGTGCTTAATATGAAGATTTCTGCAAGTTTGCTTCTTCGAAAAACGCAGGAGCGCTAAAAAGCAGCCGTCGCGCACGCTAGGTAACAATTTGGCCGACTGTACACGGCTCGGTGACTTGGAGAAGAAGCATATACCGGATGGATTACCTAAGATGGTCCACCATTTTTAAAATAGGCTTTTTCGCTCACAAGACCACGTTTTAGGGCATAGCATTGTCAGCGGTGTAGTGCATCAGATTACAGTTGGGACGTGCTAACTAGTAGGTTGGCTAAATGATATTTAAACCTTAACAATTGTATGGATAGCTACATTACGGTAGCATTTCGAGCCTTCAGCGTGGCGGCGCAGCCACGGCGTAGCGGCGCCGCCAACGCCACGCGGTGCGTAGCAGCTCCATGCTGGCGGCTGCGCGACGCGCCGGCGAAACCCAGCTACGACAGCTGTGCGCATGCTCTGTGTTAAATGGGACGAAGATGAAGAAGGAACGCCCAGCGAAACGGAGCGGCGAAAGGCTGACTTTGCAATTCGACTTAGCAAGTTCCACTCGATCAGCTGTAGCTATCGCGTCACTCCAAGTTAAACCGGAGCTAAACCGCCGCCAATATAACTACTACTCTAAGTTTCCTTATTTATTCGGATGCGTGTAGGCTATGATAACTAACATCATTGTCAGTTTTCAGAATTTTTAGAAAGCAGTTACCCTCGTAGCTGGGGCCCAACAAATTTTGGCTATTTTGGCAAGTTACGTGCACTGAAGTGGTTTCTTTCCCGGCAGGCTTTTCGAAAGCGCATGTATTTGGTCGCGATGTAGCCAGAATTTTATGGGGAATAGCGCCGAGGTAACTGCGTTTTCGATACTCTTGAAACTGATATGGGTATTACTTACAGAGGTCTACACGCCTCTTAATGAATAAGTAGTCTAACAGTAAATATGAAAAAGTTAACTTCGTAATGCTATTTAGCCAGCCTACCGTTATCACGTCTTAGCTTCAGATGTACTACACTGCTGGCGCTGCTATGCTGAGAAAAGCGCTCTTCTAACTAAAAAAGCCTGGAATTTAAAATTGAAGAACATCTTAGGTGAAGCACCCGGTACACTTTTTGTCTGGATGTATATGCCAAAGCTTCGCCGAAGAATGAATGGAGTAAGTTGGGCTTATAGGTTTCCTGCCATGTTTGCAACAGCGTGAAGGACGAAGGACTGTCGTCTTCGCGCTGTTTGAGCAATGAAAGAAATATTACATGGAACGGCGGCGCAAAACTTCACGTAAAGAGTTAAATGCGAAGCGGTTCTCTCTTGCTGAGTCCAGTAGTCGTCTGGCGTATGTAGACTCATTGAAGACACCAATGGTTGTTGGGGTAGGTATTAAGGGCAACTCTGCTTATAGGAATAGGCAACGAGTTACCCCTGGTTGAGCAAGCCTCTGGTCTGCTTTGTGTAAAGGACCTCGAAGCGGTGCTGAAGAAATTTATATTTCAAATACACCATGCGACACGTGTAAAAGAAGCAAACTTCGAGCTTCTGGAAACTTGTTGGAAATTACAAGTTGGCGAAGGAGAGCGTCAGTTGTTAAATCAACGCGCCTGTTCGTTTTCTGTAGTGCCAAGACGCTCGAAGCAAAGTTACCGCTCAGGGTAGCAGGAACTCAAAATGGCACGTGGCAGTTCCTGCAAAATGCTTTGAAACAACTCATCCTCAGACGAGGAATTCAAAGGAAGGAAATAGTTTTCTGCGGGCATTTTGCAACCTGCCTTCGCTTCCTCTGTACGCAAAGAAGACCTGGGGCCGCAGTGTGTAA